>NC_060187.1:9446653-9494153 GCF_021184085.1 Oncorhynchus gorbuscha | reverse complement strand
AATCTCACATAGTAACATTTCAGAGCTTGGATGAATGTCTGTGGCGTTGTTCTCCTTGAATCCCTCCCTCTCCTCGACCACTCACCCTCCAGCTGGCCTCATCCCCCTGCTCCTCAGCCCCGTTGTGAAGGTAAACCACATCAAAGAAGAAGTAGGGAGACAGCAGCATGCTCTGCAGGACGAGACGAGGACAGTTAGTGTATCTTCAAATAATACCACAAACACTGAAAGAGAGAGGTGTCACCACAGATATAAGACACATGATACACAGCTGTACAAAGTAGTATTCAGTGAAGTCAGAGCAGTAGACGTCTGATAAGGTGATGGACACAGTGGTGGTATAGTAGTAGAGTTAACAGTAGACAGTAGTAGAGTTAACAGTAGTATGTTGATAGTGGTGGTATAGTAGTAGAGTTAACAGTAGTATGTTGATAGTGGTGGTATAGTAGTAGAGTTAACAGTAGTATGTTGATAGTGGTGGTATAGTAGTAGAGTTAACAGTAGTATGTTGATAGTGGTGGTATAGTAGTAGAGTTAACAGTTAACAGTAGTATGTTGATAGTGGTGGTATAGTAGTAGAGTTAACAGTAGTAGAGTTAACAGTAGTAGGTTGATAGTGGTGGTATAGTAGTAGAGTTAACAGTAGTAGGTTGATAGTGGTGGTATAGTAGTAGAGTTAACAGTAGTATGTTGATAGTGGTGGTATAGTAGTAGAGTTAACAGTAGTATGTTGATAGTGGTGGTATAGTAGTAGAGTTAACAGTAGTATGTTGATAGTGGTGGTATAGTAGTAGAGTTAACAGTAGTAGAGTTAACAGTAGTAGGTTGATAGTGGTGGTATAGTAGTAGAGTTAACAGTAGTAGGTTGATAGTGGTGGTATAGTAGTAGAGTTAACAGTAGTATGTTGATAGTGGTGGTATAGTAGTAGAGTTAACAGTAGTAGGTTGATAGTGGTGGTATAGTAGTAGAGTTAACAGTAGTAGGTTGATAGTGGTGGTATAGTAGTAGAGTTAACAGTAGTAGAGTTAACAGTAGTAGGTTGATAGTGGTGGTATAGTAGTAGAGTTAACAGTAGTAGGTTGATAGTGGTGGTATAGTAGTAGAGTTAACAGTAGTAGGTTGATAGTGGTGGTATAGTAGTAGAGTTAACAGTAGTAGGTTGATAGTGGTGGTATAGTAGTAGAGTTAACAGTAGTATGTTGATAGTGGTGGTATAGTAGTAGAGTTAACAGTAGTATGTTGATAGTGGTGGTATAGTAGTAGAGTTAACAGTTAACAGTAGTATGTTGATAGTGGTGGTATAGTAGTAGAGTTAACAGTAGTAGGTTGATAGTGGTGGTATATTAGTAGAGTTAACAGTAGTAGGTTGATAGTGGTGGTATTGTAGTAGAGTTAACAGTAGTAGGTTGATAGTGGTGGTATTGTAGTAGAGTTAACAGTAGTAGGTTGATAGTGGTGGTATAGTAGTAGAGTTAACAGTAGTAGGTTGATAGTGTTGGTATAGTAGTAGAGTTAACAGTAGACAGTAGTAGGTTGATAGTGGTGGTATAGTAGTAGAGTTAACAGTAGTAGAGTTAACAGTAGACAGTAGTAGAGTTAACAGTAGTATGTTGATAGTGGTGGTATAGTAGTAGAGTTAACAGTAGTAGGTTGATAGTGTTGGTATAGTAGTAGAGTTAACAGTAGTAGGTTGATAGTGGTGGTATAGTAGTAGAGTTAACAGTAGACAGTAGTAGAGTTAACAGTAGACAGTAGTAGGTTGATAGTGGTGGTATAGTAGTAGAGTTAACAGTAGACAGTAGTAGAGTTAACAGTAGACAGTAGTAGGTTGATAGTGGTGGTATAGTAGTAGAGTTAACAGTAGACAGTAGTAGGTTGATAGTGTTGGTATAGTAGTAGAGTTAACAGTAGTAGAGTTAACAGTAGACAGTAGTAGGTTGATAGTGGTGGTATAGTAGTAGAGTTAACAGTAGTAGAGTTAACAATAGTATGTTGATAGTGGTGGTATAGTAGTAGAGTTAACAGTAGTAGAGTTAACAGTAGTAGGTTGATAGTGGTGGTATAGTAGTAGAGTTAACAGTAGTAGAGTTAACAATAGTATGTTGATAGTGGTGGTATAGTAGTAGAGTTAACAGTAGTAGAGTTAACAGTAGTAGAGTTAACAATAGTATGTTGATAGTGGTGGTATAGTAGTAGAGTTAACAGTAGTAGAGTTAACAGTAGTAGGTTGATAGTGGTGGTATAGTAGTAGAGTTAACAGTAGACAGTAGTAGGTTGATAGTGGTGGTATAGTAGTAGAGTTAACAGTAGTAGAGTTAACAGTAGACAGTAGTAGAGTTAACAGTAGTATGTTGATAGTGGTGGTATAGTAGTAGAGTTAACAGTAGTAGGTTGATAGTGTTGGTATAGTAGTAGAGTTAACAGTAGTAGGTTGATAGTGGTGGTATAGTAGTAGAGTTAACAGTAGACAGTAGTAGAGTTAACAGTAGACAGTAGTAGAGTTAACAGTAGACAGTAGTAGGTTGATAGTGGTGGTATAGTAGTAGAGTTAACAGTAGACAGTAGTAGAGTTAACAGTAGTAGGTTGATAGTGGTGGTATAGTAGTAGAGTTAACAGTAGACAGTAGTAGAGTTAACAGTAGACAGTAGTAGAGTTAACAGTAGACAGTAGTAGGTTGATAGTGGTGGTATAGTAGTAGAGTTAACAGTAGACAGTAGTAGAGTTAACAGTAGACAGTAGTAGGTTGATAGTGGTGGTATAGTAGTAGAGTTAACAGTAGACAGTAGTAGGTTGATAGTGTTGGTATAGTAGTAGAGTTAACAGTAGTAGGTTGATAGTGGTGGTATAGTAGTAGAGTTAACAGTAGTAGGTTGATAGTGGTGGTATAGTAGTAGAGTTAACAGTAGTAGGTTGATAGTGTTGGTATAGTAGTAGAGTTAACAGTAGTAGGTTGATAGTGGTGGTATAGTAGTAGAGTTAACAGTAGTAGGTTGATAGTGTTGGTATAGTAGTAGAGTTAACAGTAGACAGTAGTAGGTTGATAGTGGTGGTATAGTAGTAGAGTTAACAGTAGTAGAGTTAACAGTAGACAGTAGTAGAGTTAACAGTAGTATGTTGATAGTGGTGGTATAGTAGTAGAGTTAACAGTAGTAGGTTGATAGTGTTGGTATAGTAGTAGAGTTAACAGTAGTAGGTTGATAGTGGTGGTATAGTAGTAGAGTTAACAGTAGACAGTAGTAGAGTTAACAGTAGACAGTAGTAGGTTGATAGTGGTGGTATAGTAGTAGAGTTAACAGTAGACAGTAGTAGAGTTAACAGTAGACAGTAGTAGGTTGATAGTGGTGGTATAGTAGTAGAGTTAACAGTAGACAGTAGTAGGTTGATAGTGTTGGTATAGTAGTAGAGTTAACAGTAGTAGAGTTAACAGTAGACAGTAGTAGGTTGATAGTGGTGGTATAGTAGTAGAGTTAACAGTAGTAGAGTTAACAATAGTATGTTGATAGTGGTGGTATAGTAGTAGAGTTAACAGTAGTAGGTTGATAGTGGTGGTATAGTAGTAGAGTTAACAGTAGTAGAGTTAACAATAGTATGTTGATAGTGGTGGTATAGTAGTAGAGTTAACAGTAGTAGAGTTAACAGTAGTAGAGTTAACAATAGTATGTTGATAGTGGTGGTATAGTAGTAGAGTTAACAGTAGTAGAGTTAACAGTAGTAGGTTGATAGTGGTGGTATAGTAGTAGAGTTAACAGTAGTAGAGTTAACAGTAGACAGTAGTAGAGTTAACAGTAGTATGTTGATAGTGGTGGTATAGTAGTAGAGTTAACAGTAGTAGGTTGATAGTGTTGGTATAGTAGTAGAGTTAACAGTAGACAGTAGTAGGTTGATAGTGGTGGTATAGTAGTAGAGTTAACAGTAGTAGAGTTAACAGTAGACAGTAGTAGAGTTAACAGTAGTATGTTGATAGTGGTGGTATAGTAGTAGAGTTAACAGTAGTAGGTTGATAGTGTTGGTATAGTAGTAGAGTTAACAGTAGTAGGTTGATAGTGGTGGTATAGTAGTAGAGTTAACAGTAGACAGTAGTAGAGTTAACAGTAGACAGTAGTAGAGTTAACAGTAGACAGTAGTAGGTTGATAGTGGTGGTATAGTAGTAGAGTTAACAGTAGACAGTAGTAGAGTTAACAGTAGTAGGTTGATAGTGGTGGTATAGTAGTAGAGTTAACAGTAGACAGTAGTAGAGTTAACAGTAGACAGTAGTAGAGTTAACAGTAGACAGTAGTAGGTTGATAGTGGTGGTATAGTAGTAGAGTTAACAGTAGACAGTAGTAGAGTTAACAGTAGACAGTAGTAGGTTGATAGTGGTGGTATAGTAGTAGAGTTAACAGTAGACAGTAGTAGGTTGATAGTGTTGGTATAGTAGTAGAGTTAAAAGTAGTAGATTGATAGTGGTGGTATAGTAGTAGAGTTAACAGTAGACAGTAGTAGAGTTAACAGTAGACAGTAGTAGGTTGATAGTGGTGGTATAGTAGTAGAGTTAACAGTAGACAGTAGTAGGTTGATAGTGGTGGTATAGTAGTAGAGTTAACAGTAGACAGTAGTAGAGTTAACAGTAGTAGGTTGATAGTGGTGGTATAGTAGTAGAGTTAACAGTAGACAGTAGTAGAGTTAACAGTAGACAGTAGTAGAGTTAACAGTAGACAGTAGTAGGTTGATAGTGGTGGTATAGTAGTAGAGTTAACAGTAGACAGTAGTAGAGTTAACAGTAGACAGTAGTAGGTTGATAGTGGTGGTATAGTAGTAGAGTTAACAGTAGACAGTAGTAGGTTGATAGTGTTGGTATAGTAGTAGAGTTAACAGTAGTAGGTTGATAGTGGTGGTATAGTAGTAGAGTTAACAGTAGTAGGTTGATAGTGGTGGTATAGTAGTAGAGTTAACAGTAGTAGGTTGATAGTGTTGGTATAGTAGTAGAGTTAACAGTAGTAGGTTGATAGTGGTGGTATAGTAGTAGAGTTAACAGTAGTAGGTTGATAGTGTTGGTATAGTAGTAGAGTTAACAGTAGACAGTAGTAGGTTGATAGTGGTGGTATAGTAGTAGAGTTAACAGTAGTAGAGTTAACAGTAGACAGTAGTAGAGTTAACAGTAGTATGTTGATAGTGGTGGTATAGTAGTAGAGTTAACAGTAGTAGGTTGATAGTGTTGGTATAGTAGTAGAGTTAACAGTAGTAGGTTGATAGTGGTGGTATAGTAGTAGAGTTAACAGTAGACAGTAGTAGAGTTAACAGTAGACAGTAGTAGGTTGATAGTGGTGGTATAGTAGTAGAGTTAACAGTAGACAGTAGTAGAGTTAACAGTAGACAGTAGTAGGTTGATAGTGGTGGTATAGTAGTAGAGTTAACAGTAGACAGTAGTAGGTTGATAGTGTTGGTATAGTAGTAGAGTTAACAGTAGTAGAGTTAACAGTAGACAGTAGTAGGTTGATAGTGGTGGTATAGTAGTAGAGTTAACAGTAGTAGAGTTAACAATAGTATGTTGATAGTGGTGGTATAGTAGTAGAGTTAACAGTAGTAGAGTTAACAGTAGTAGGTTGATAGTGGTGGTATAGTAGTAGAGTTAACAGTAGTAGAGTTAACAATAGTATGTTGATAGTGGTGGTATAGTAGTAGAGTTAACAGTAGTAGAGTTAACAGTAGTAGAGTTAACAATAGTATGTTGATAGTGGTGGTATAGTAGTAGAGTTAACAGTAGTAGAGTTAACAGTAGTAGGTTGATAGTGGTGGTATAGTAGTAGAGTTAACAGTAGTAGAGTTAACAGTAGACAGTAGTAGAGTTAACAGTAGTATGTTGATAGTGGTGGTATAGTAGTAGAGTTAACAGTAGTAGCTTGATAGTGTTGGTATAGTAGTAGAGTTAACAGTAGACAGTAGTAGGTTGATAGTGGTGGTATAGTAGTAGAGTTAACAGTAGTAGAGTTAACAGTAGACAGTAGTAGAGTTAACAGTAGTATGTTGATAGTGGTGGTATAGTAGTAGAGTTAACAGTAGTAGGTTGATAGTGTTGGTATAGTAGTAGAGTTAACAGTAGTAGGTTGATAGTGGTGGTATAGTAGTAGAGTTAACAGTAGACAGTAGTAGAGTTAACAGTAGACAGTAGTAGAGTTAACAGTAGACAGTAGTAGGTTGATAGTGGTGGTATAGTAGTAGAGTTAACAGTAGACAGTAGTAGAGTTAACAGTAGTAGGTTGATAGTGGTGGTATAGTAGTAGAGTTAACAGTAGACAGTAGTAGAGTTAACAGTAGACAGTAGTAGAGTTAACAGTAGACAGTAGTAGGTTGATAGTGGTGGTATAGTAGTAGAGTTAACAGTAGACAGTAGTAGAGTTAACAGTAGACAGTAGTAGGTTGATAGTGGTGGTATAGTAGTAGAGTTAACAGTAGACAGTAGTAGGTTGATAGTGTTGGTATAGTAGTAGAGTTAAAAGTAGTAGATTGATAGTGGTGGTATAGTAGTAGAGTTAACAGTAGACAGTAGTAGAGTTAACAGTAGACAGTAGTAGGTTGATAGTGGTGGTATAGTAGTAGAGTTAACAGTAGACAGTAGTAGGTTGATAGTGGTGGTATAGTAGTAGAGTTAACAGTAGACAGTAGTAGAGTTAACAGTAGTAGGTTGATAGTGGTGGTATAGTAGTAGAGTTAACAGTAGACAGTAGTAGAGTTAACAGTAGACAGTAGTAGAGTTAACAGTAGACAGTAGTAGGTTGATAGTGGTGGTATAGTAGTAGAGTTAACAGTAGACAGTAGTAGAGTTAACAGTAGACAGTAGTAGGTTGATAGTGGTGGTATAGTAGTAGAGTTAACAGTAGACAGTAGTAGGTTGATAGTGTTGGTATAGTAGTAGAGTTAACAGTAGTAGGTTGATAGTGGTGGTATAGTAGTAGAGTTAACAGTAGTAGGTTGATAGTGGTGGTATAGTAGTAGAGTTAATAGTAGTAGGTTGATAGTGTTGGTATAGTAGTAGAGTTAACAGTAGTAGGTTGATAGTGGTGGTATAGTAGTAGAGTTAACAGTAGTAGGTTGATAGTGTTGGTATAGTAGTAGAGTTAACAGTAGACAGTAGTAGGTTGATAGTGGTGGTATAGTAGTAGAGTTAACAGTAGTAGAGTTAACAGTAGACAGTAGTAGAGTTAACAGTAGTATGTTGATAGTGGTGGTATAGTAGTAGAGTTAACAGTAGTAGGTTGATAGTGTTGGTATAGTAGTAGAGTTAACAGTAGTAGGTTGATAGTGGTGGTATAGTAGTAGAGTTAACAGTAGACAGTAGTAGAGTTAACAGTAGACAGTAGTAGGTTGATAGTGGTGGTATAGTAGTAGAGTTAACAGTAGACAGTAGTAGAGTTAACAGTAGACAGTAGTAGGTTGATAGTGGTGGTATAGTAGTAGAGTTAACAGTAGACAGTAGTAGGTTGATAGTGTTGGTATAGTAGTAGAGTTAACAGTAGTAGAGTTAACAGTAGACAGTAGTAGGTTGATAGTGGTGGTATAGTAGTAGAGTTAACAGTAGTAGAGTTAACAATAGTATGTTGATAGTGGTGGTATAGTAGTAGAGTTAACAGTAGTAGAGTTAACAGTAGTAGGTTGATAGTGGTGGTATAGTAGTAGAGTTAACAGTAGTAGAGTTAACAATAGTATGTTGATAGTGGTGGTATAGTAGTAGAGTTAACAGTAGTAGAGTTAACAGTAGTAGAGTTAACAATAGTATGTTGATAGTGGTGGTATAGTAGTAGAGTTAACAGTAGTAGAGTTAACAGTAGTAGGTTGATAGTGGTGGTATAGTAGTAGAGTTAACAGTAGTAGAGTTAACAGTAGACAGTAGTAGAGTTAACAGTAGTATGTTGATAGTGGTGGTATAGTAGTAGAGTTAACAGTAGTAGGTTGATAGTGTTGGTATAGTAGTAGAGTTAACAGTAGACAGTAGTAGGTTGATAGTGGTGGTATAGTAGTAGAGTTAACAGTAGTAGAGTTAACAGTAGACAGTAGTAGAGTTAACAGTAGTATGTTGATAGTGGTGGTATAGTAGTAGAGTTAACAGTAGTAGGTTGATAGTGTTGGTATAGTAGTAGAGTTAACAGTAGTAGGTTGATAGTGGTGGTATAGTAGTAGAGTTAACAGTAGACAGTAGTAGAGTTAACAGTAGACAGTAGTAGAGTTAACAGTAGACAGTAGTAGGTTGATAGTGGTGGTATAGTAGTAGAGTTAACAGTAGACAGTAGTAGAGTTAACAGTAGTAGGTTGATAGTGGTGGTATAGTAGTAGAGTTAACAGTAGACAGTAGTAGAGTTAACAGTAGACAGTAGTAGAGTTAACAGTAGACAGTAGTAGGTTGATAGTGGTGGTATAGTAGTAGAGTTAACAGTAGACAGTAGTAGAGTTAACAGTAGACAGTAGTAGGTTGATAGTGGTGGTATAGTAGTAGAGTTAACAGTAGACAGTAGTAGGTTGATAGTGTTGGTATAGTAGTAGAGTTAACAGTAGTAGATTGATAGTGGTGGTATAGTAGTAGAGTTAACAGTAGACAGTAGTAGAGTTAACAGTAGACAGTAGTAGGTTGATAGTGGTGGTATAGTAGTAGAGTTAACAGTAGACAGTAGTAGAGTTAACAGTAGACAGTAGTAGGTTGATAGTGGTGGTATAGTAGTAGAGTTAACAGTAGTAGGTTGATAGTGGTGGTATAGTAGTAGAGTTAACAGTAGTAGGTTGATAGTGGTGGTATAGTAGTAGAGTTAACAGTAGTAGGTTGATAGTGTTGGTATAGTAGTAGAGTTAACAGTAGACAGTAGTAGGTTGATAGTGTTGGTATAGTAGTAGAGTTAACAGTAGACAGTAGTAGGTTGATAGTGTTGGTATAGTAGTAGAGTTAACAGTAGACAGTAGTAGAGTTAACAGTAGACAGTAGTAGGTTGATAGTGTTGGTATAGTAGTAGAGTTAACAGTAGACAGTAGTAGGTTGATAGTGTTGGTATAGTAGTAGAGTTAACAGTAGACAGTAGTAGAGTTAACAGTAGACAGTAGTAGGTTGATAGTGGTGGTATAGTAGTAGAGTTAACAGTAGTAGGTTGATAGTGTTGGTATAGTAGTAGAGTTAACAGTAGTAGGTTGATAGTGGTGGTATAGTAGTAGAGTTAACAGTAGTAGGTTGATAGTGTTGGTATAGTAGTAGAGTTAACAGTAGTAGGTTGATAGTGGTGGTATAGTAGTAGAGTTAACAGTAGACAGTAGTAGGTTGATAGTGGTGGTATAGTAGTAGAGTTAACAGTAGTAGGTTGATAGTGGTGGTATAGTAGTAGAGTTAGCAGTAGTAGGTTGATAGTGGTGGTATAGTAGTAGAGTTAACAGTAGTAGGTTGATAGTGGTGGTATAGTAGTAGAGTTAACAGTAGTAGGTTGATAGTGGTGGTATAGTAGTAGAGTTAACAGTAGTAGGTTGATAGTGGTGGTATAGTAGTAGAGTTAACAGTAGTAGGTTGATAGTGGTGGTATAGTAGTAGAGTTAACAGTAGTATGTTGATAGTGGTGGTATAGTAGTAGAGTTAACAGTAGTAGGTTGATAGTGGTGGTATAGTAGTAGAGTTAACAGTAGTAGGTTGATAGTGTTGGTATAGTAGTAGAGTTAACAGTAGTAGGTTGATAGTGGTGGTATAGTAGTAGAGTTAACAGTAGACAGTAGTAGGTTGATAGTGGTGGTATAGTAGTAGAGTTAGCAGTAGACAGTAGTAGAGTTAGCAGTAGACAGTAGTAGAGTTAACAGTAGACAGTAGTAGGTTGATAGTGGTGGTATAGTAGTAGAGTTAACAGTAGTAGGTTGATAGTGGTGGTATAGTAGTAGAGTAAACAGTAGACAGTAGTAGAGTTAACAGTAGACAGTAGTAGGTTGATAGTGGTGGTATAGTAGTAGAGTTAACAGTAGACAGTAGTAGAGTTAACAGTAGACAGTAGTAGGTTGATAGTGGTGGTATAGTAGTAGAGTTAACAGTAGTAGGTTGATAGTGGTGGTATAGTAGTAGAGTTAACAGTAGACAGTAGTAGAGTTAACAGTAGACAGTAGTAGGTTGATAGTGGTGGTATAGTAGTAGAGTTAACAGTAGTAGGTTGATAGTAGAGTTAACAGTAGTAGGTTGATAGTGGTGGTATAGTAGTAGAGTTAACAGTAGACAGTAGTAGGTTGATAGTGTTGGTATAGTAGTAGAGTTAACAGTAGTAGGTTGATAGTGGTGGTATAGTAGTAGAGTTAACAGTAGACAGTAGTAGAGTTAACAGTAGACAGTAGTAGGTTGATAGTGGTGGTATAGTAGTAGAGTTAACAGTAGTAGGTTGATAGTAGAGTTAACAGTAGTAGGTTGATAGTGTTGGTATAGTAGTAGAGTTAACAGTAGACAGTAGTAGGTTGATAGTGGTGGTATAGTAGTAGAGTTAACAGTAGACAGTAGTAGAGTTAACAGTAGACAGTAGTAGGTTGATAGTGGTGGTATAGTAGTAGAGTTAACAGTAGACAGTAGTAGGTTGATAGTGTTGGTATAGTAGTAGAGTTAACAGTAGTAGAGTTAACAGTAGACAGTAGTAGGTTGATAGTGGTGGTATAGTAGTAGAGTTAACAGTAGTAGAGTTAACAATAGTATGTTGATAGTGGTGGTATAGTAGTAGAGTTAACAGTAGTAGAGTTAACAGTAGTAGGTTGATAGTGGTGGTATAGTAGTAGAGTTAACAGTAGTAGAGTTAACAATAGTATGTTGATAGTGGTGGTATAGTAGTAGAGTTAACAGTAGTAGAGTTAACAGTAGTAGAGTTAACAATAGTATGTTGATAGTGGTGGTATAGTAGTAGAGTTAACAGTAGTAGAGTTAACAGTAGTAGGTTGATAGTGGTGGTATAGTAGTAGAGTTAACAGTAGTAGGTTGATAGTGTTGGTATAGTAGTAGAGTTAACAGTAGACAGTAGTAGGTTGATAGTGGTGGTATAGTAGTAGAGTTAACAGTAGTAGAGTTAACAGTAGACAGTAGTAGAGTTAACAGTAGTATGTTGATAGTGGTGGTATAGTAGTAGAGTTAACAGTAGTAGGTTGATAGTGTTGGTATAGTAGTAGAGTTAACAGTAGACAGTAGTAGGTTGATAGTGGTGGTATAGTAGTAGAGTTAACAGTAGTAGAGTTAACAGTAGACAGTAGTAGAGTTAACAGTAGTATGTTGATAGTGGTGGTATAGTAGTAGAGTTAACAGTAGTAGGTTGATAGTGTTGGTATAGTAGTAGAGTTAACAGTAGTAGGTTGATAGTGGTGGTATAGTAGTAGAGTTAACAGTAGACAGTAGTAGAGTTAACAGTAGACAGTAGTAGGTTGATAGTGGTGGTATAGTAGTAGAGTTAACAGTAGACAGTAGTAGGTTGATAGTGTTGGTATAGTAGTAGAGTTAACAGTAGTAGGTTGATAGTGGTGGTATAGTAGTAGAGTTAACAGTAGACAGTAGTAGAGTTAACAGTAGACAGTAGTAGGTTGATAGTGGTGGTATAGTAGTAGAGTTAACAGTAGTAGAGTTAACAGTAGACAGTAGTAGAGTTAACAGTAGTATGTTGATAGTGGTGGTATAGTAGTAGAGTTAACAGTAGTAGGTTGATAGTGTTGGTATAGTAGTAGAGTTAACAGTAGTAGGTTGATAGTGGTGGTATAGTAGTAGAGTTAACAGTAGACAGTAGTAGAGTTAACAGTAGACAGTAGTAGGTTGATAGTGGTGGTATAGTAGTAGAGTTAACAGTAGACAGTAGTAGGTTGATAGTGTTGGTATAGTAGTAGAGTTAACAGTAGTAGGTTGATAGTGGTGGTATAGTAGTAGAGTTAACAGTAGACAGTAGTAGAGTTAACAGTAGACAGTAGTAGGTTGATAGTGGTGGTATAGTAGTAGAGTTAACAGTAGACAGTAGTAGAGTTAACAGTAGACAGTAGTAGGTTGATAGTGGTGGTATAGTAGTAGAGTTAACAGTAGTAGGTTGATAGTGGTGGTATAGTAGTAGAGTTAACAGTAGTAGGTTGATAGTGGTGGTATAGTAGTAGAGTTAACAGTAGTAGGTTGATAGTGTTGGTATAGTAGTAGAGTTAACAGTAGACAGTAGTAGGTTGATAGTGTTGGTATAGTAGTAGAGTTAACAGTAGACAGTAGTAGGTTGATAGTGTTGGTATAGTAGTAGAGTTAACAGTAGACAGTAGTAGAGTTAACAGTAGACAGTAGTAGGTTGATAGTGTTGGTATAGTAGTAGAGTTAACAGTAGACAGTAGTAGGTTGATAGTGTTGGTATAGTAGTAGAGTTAACAGTAGACAGTAGTAGAGTTAACAGTAGACAGTAGTAGGTTGATAGTGGTGGTATAGTAGTAGAGTTAACAGTAGTAGGTTGATAGTGTTGGTATAGTAGTAGAGTTAACAGTAGTAGGTTGATAGTGGTGGTATAGTAGTAGAGTTAACAGTAGTAGGTTGATAGTGTTGGTATAGTAGTAGAGTTAACAGTAGTAGGTTGATAGTGGTGGTATAGTAGTAGAGTTAACAGTAGACAGTAGTAGGTTGATAGTGGTGGTATAGTAGTAGAGTTAACAGTAGTAGGTTGATAGTGGTGGTATAGTAGTAGAGTTAGCAGTAGTAGGTTGATAGTGGTGGTATAGTAGTAGAGTTAACAGTAGTAGGTTGATAGTGGTGGTATAGTAGTAGAGTTAACAGTAGTAGGTTGATAGTGGTGGTATAGTAGTAGAGTTAACAGTAGTAGGTTGATAGTGGTGGTATAGTAGTAGAGTTAACAGTAGTAGGTTGATAGTGGTGGTATAGTAGTAGAGTTAACAGTAGTATGTTGATAGTGGTGGTATAGTAGTAGAGTTAACAGTAGTAGGTTGATAGTGGTGGTATAGTAGTAGAGTTAACAGTAGTAGGTTGATAGTGTTGGTATAGTAGTAGAGTTAACAGTAGTAGGTTGATAGTGGTGGTATAGTAGTAGAGTTAACAGTAGACAGTAGTAGGTTGATAGTGGTGGTATAGTAGTAGAGTTAGCAGTAGACAGTAGTAGAGTTAGCAGTAGACAGTAGTAGAGTTAACAGTAGACAGTAGTAGGTTGATAGTGGTGGTATAGTAGTAGAGTTAACAGTAGTAGGTTGATAGTGGTGGTATAGTAGTAGAGTAAACAGTAGACAGTAGTAGAGTTAACAGTAGACAGTAGTAGGTTGATAGTGGTGGTATAGTAGTAGAGTTAACAGTAGACAGTAGTAGAGTTAACAGTAGAGTTAACAGTAGTAGGTTGATAGTGGTGGTATATTAGTAGAGTTAACAGTAGTAGGTTGATAGTGGTGGTATAGTAGTAGAGTTAACAGTAGACAGTAGTAGAGTTAACAGTAGACAGTAGTAGGTTGATAGTGGTGGTATAGTAGTAGAGTTAACAGTAGTAGGTTGATAGTAGAGTTAACAGTAGTAGGTTGATAGTGGTGGTATAGTAGTAGAGTTAACAGTAGACAGTAGTAGGTTGATAGTGGTGGTATAGTAGTAGAGTTAACAGTAGACAGTAGTAGGTTGATAGTGGTGGTATAGTAGTAGAGTTAACAGTAGACAGTAGTAGAGTTAACAGTAGACAGTAGTAGGTTGATAGTGGTGGTATAGTAGTAGAGTTAACAGTAGTAGGTTGATAGTGGTGGTATAGTAGTAGAGTTAACAGTAGTAGGTTGATAGTGTTGGTATAGTAGTAGAGTTAACAGTAGACAGTAGTAGGTTGATAGTGGTGGTATAGTAGTAGAGTTAACAGTAGACAGTAGTAGAGTTAACAGTAGACAATAGTAGGTTGATAGTGGTGGTATAGTAGTAGAGTTAGCAGTAGACAGTAGTAGGTTGTTACAGTGGTGGTCCAGTATTGTCCCTTACATTGACAGTGTCTGAGGGGCTGAACTGCAGCTGTCCAGCGTGTCTACTGTAGATGAGGAGAGTCCTGACTACAAACGGAGGGGGGATGGTCTGGATGTTGTCCATGAGAGGAAGATCTATCTTCTGACGGCTACAAGGACAGCAGAGGATACAGGACAGCAGTTACAACCACAGCAGAGGGTACAGGACAGCAGTTACGACCACAGCAGAGGATACAGGACAGCAGTTACGACCACAGCAGAGGATACAGGACAGCAGTTACGACCACAGCAGAGGATACAGGGCAACAGTTACGACAGTTACGACCACAGCAGAGGGTACAGGACAGCAGTTACGACCACAGCAGAGGATACAGGACAGCAGGTACAGCCACAGCAGAGGGTACAGCACAACAGTTACGACCACAGCAGAAGGGAAAAGTAGAGAAGTGATTAAAGGAGGAAGTGATGTAACTTACATAACACTAAGAAGATCCTCTAGATCTGGTGAAGGATATTAAGGAGACAACGTCCAGGATGTTTAGCCCCAACAGTAATACAATACCACACTAGACTACACTACAGGCTGAATGGCTTGTTGTTGTTGTGACAAAGGAAGGATACTGAAGGTTTCACACACGTTGGTGTCCAGGTCATAGAGACAGCTGCACAGCTCCCTGGGGTCAGAGGTGAAACCTGACAGCTAAGAGAGAGAGCAACACACACATGCATACGGAAATGATGGAATAGAATTAGACTCAAATTGGAAATACAGTACCATGTGATAACTGAGCATAATAATAACGGTTTGGTTGTGGCCTTCAGGAAAAATAAATTTACTGAAAGTGACTGGGCCAACAACACTCACCCACAAGGCATCATCATTAACAACCACCAGGGCAAACTCATGGCGCTTGTCAATCTTGTGTTTTGTTCTCACAAACATCTCAATCATCTTCTGGGAAATATTGAGAGCGTTGGTCTTGGATCTGAAGGGAGAGGGGAAAGGATTCAGAACTTTGGACATAGTCAGAGAGTGGCCACTTCACGTGTCGTCAAGCAGATAAAATATGGGACGGCGGGTAGCCTAGTGGTTAAAGTGTTGGACTAGTAACCTGGCAAGTTGCTTGATCGAATCCCCGAGCTGACAAGGTACATATCTGTCGTTCTGCCCCTGAGTCGCTCTGGATAAGAGCGTCTGCTAAATGACTTAAATGTAAATGTAAATGTTAACCCACTGTTCCTAGGCCGTCATTGTAAATAAGAATTTGTTCTTAACTGACTTGCCTAATTAAATAAAGGTTAAATAAAAAATATGCCAACAAGACCAGAAGTAGAACTCACCCATTGAAGGACTCCAGTTTTTGTGATGACATCTCTTCAGAGAGATCCAAACAGATGATCTGTCATAGTAAAACATATAGGATTACAATCTTAGAACAACACGGTCTGAGCCCATCCCTTCGCACGTCCTTACATCTAGCCTAAATCCCAGGAGTGAACTTCATCAGCCCAATATCTCTCACTATGACATCCCTTCGCACGTCCTTACATCTAGCCTAAATCCCAGGAGTGAACTTCATCAGCCCAATATCTCTCACTATGACAACCCTTCGCACGTCCTTACATCTAGCCTAAATCCCAGGAGTGAACTTCATCAGCCCAATATCACTCACTATGACATCCCTTCGCACGTCCTTACATCTAGCCTAAATCCCAGGAGTGAACTTCATCAGCCCAATATCTCTCACTATGACATCCCTGTGATCTCATTCCGTTTCTAGTCATCAACAATACAGGATCACGCACCACTTTCTCTGGACAGTTGACGCGGGGTGCTCGTAGCTGGAACTCTGCTGTGGGAGGGATGGGGGGCGTCAGAGGGGGAGGAGCCTGGGTGGGTTTGGGCCTGTCCTTGGCCACTGGCGTGGGGGTGGGCAGGCCTACTATGGCATTGACCGTAGCTGCCACTATAGGGGCTACGGTCTGGGCTGTGGTGGCAGAGACTGTGGTGGTGGTGGAGCTAGGAGGGCTGTCGCTGGTCGAGGCCTCCCCCTCTCCCTCCACTCGGCTTCCCACTGCGGGCTGCGGGGTGCTGGGGTTGCTGTTGCCTAGGCTACCAGTGCTGCTGCGCCTGTCCTCTGCACCCTCCGGGTTTGAGCGTGTTCTGGGCCGCAGCTCCACTGATCGCTCCTCTCCGTCTGCTGGGCCGGGCTGTGGGGTCTCCATGGATACTGGTTGCTGCGGGGATATATATATTTCAGTTATTTGTTTATTTTAAAGGTTACTTGATGGAAACAGATGAGCTTAAAATATGGACATAATGAATGACACGTGTGAAGCAGCCGTGTGGATTAGTGCTCTAAGGGCTCCTTGAGACGTCCCTAAAGCTCAACCCCTACTCTAATCGTTTTAAACTTCAAAGGGGTGACGTCCCAAGGAACCTGTTAAGACATCAATCCGTGTGATGCATTGGCTAGCCTGCTACTGGATTTGGTGCTGGGGGGAGAGATGATATATTTGGCCTTTATCCCTAGTGCGAGTTTCGGGAACCAGGGCGCATCCTCTAGTCTAGACGTCCACAAGCCTTTCTCAGAAATCCTCTCGGCTGTCAGGGGGCCAAATGAATCCCTCCAGAAAATAAAATAAAAAGATACCAGTGAGGCAGCAGCCAGTGAGGCAGCAGCCAGCCTCTCGACAGCAACAGTTAATCACATAGTTCACTTTTCACAAATAGTTCACGTTTCACTGCTCCGGACAGGGCAAAATGTGAGCCTAATCTCAAAAACAGCGCGAGAAGCTGCATAATATTGAACACATACAGGGGATGAATCAATATGAACCCATAGCTAGCAAACCAGCTAGCTAAATACTGGAACTAGCAATGTAAATGAACACAAACAAGACACCGGCTCAGGCAGCTGGCTGGCTAGCTAACGTTAGCAATCTCAGCATCGAAACTAAAGCATAGATATGCGTAAACATAGTTAGATTTAAACGCCAACTTACATTTTTTTCCAGGAAATACCTCGGTTATATGTCTATAAAACGAAGAAAACGAATGAAATATAGTTCATATTTCGCTAACTATTTGTTGTGTACGGCCATCTTTCTGACCGGAAGACTGTCAATCAGGAATTCCGGCAGCGGGGAATTGAGGTTATTGTAGTCCAAATATGAAATGTCCTGTAAAATCATATAATACTGTATGTAATCAGATACATTGTTGCTAATATTATGTCAATGGGTCCACTTATTTTCAGCAAACAAGTTACTTCCCCTTTATATGATGACACAATTCAAGTAAATAATGAAGCAACTTGAAGTTTATTAGTTCATATTTTTTATTTAACCAGGTAGGCTAGTTGAGAACAAGTTCTCATTTACAACTACGACCTGGCCAGGATAAAGCAAAGCAGTGCGACACAAACAACAATACAGAGTTACACATGGAATAAACAAACGTACAGTCAATAACACAATAGAAATATCTATATACAGTGTGTGCAAATGTAGTAAGATTAGGGAGGTACGGCAATAAATAGACCATAGTGACGAAATAATTACAATTGAGCAATGTGAGTGACTTGGACGTGCATTAAGAAGGTTTACCAACCATATCATCACTCAAATGCTTATGCTTAGCTTCTGAAAGTGGGCATCTCAACTGAGATAAAAACACAGTACACAATCAGTGACAGACAGGAAGAGTTCTAATGCGAGGGAGAACAAGGGTTGGGTTGGGATCACTATCTGACTCCCCCCCCCCCATTTGCTACTAGATGCCAAAACGCCTCTAGATGCCAATCTACCGTATTGTGATATCCTGGAGCTGAGATGGAACACACAGAGTGATGTCACTGAACTCCTAAAACTAAAATACCAATACACCAGAGGCTTCACACAGATAGAGAGATACAGAAATAGATAAATAGAAAGAGAGAGAGAAATGGTGAGTGTCTGAAAGAGAGAGAGAGAGAGAGATGAGGGGGGGGGGGCTCCCAGTCGAGCAGGGTAGGCAGCACACAGGCAGGCAGAAGTTTTAGAACAGAGAGAAACGGAGGAACCATTGGAAGGTATAATTATACAAAACTACAGGCATCAGGATAGCAGTGTCTGGCTGCAGCAGCACCACAGAGGTTAGCTCAGTTCTCCAGTGTTTAATGGCAGTTAGTGGACAACAGATAGAAGCAGGATAATCACAGTGAGCTTCTGACTCATGGAAGCCATGGAGGTAAGTCTATCATGTTCTCTTTGTTAACTGAGGGGGGTTGTCAATTTGATCTTGTACCAAACCAAGCATAACACACGTTCAAAGGTGCTGACTGCTGGCATGAAAACATGTGAGGGGTAGCCTTCCTAACAGTCATATTAGAGTGTTTTTTCCTTTACCATCAAGGCTACGTGTACCTGTACAGTAACTCACATGTTGCAATGAACTCACACCATTGATGTCTTTCATTGGACACTTTGGTGTGTCAGATAATGCAGGCACCAGCTTATTTTATAACTTTGAAGTCTGTCTGTGTATCTATCTATCTGGTTGTGTGATTGTCTTTGAGAGCTTGAGTATCATCTGTGGTTCAAACTCTAACTTTCCACATCCTTCTGCCCACTGCTTACTGTGTGTTGTACAGGTACCACAGTCACTAATGTCCTTTATACGTTGATTAAAAGACAACTGTGTTTTAACAGTTCAAGTAGGTTGATTTGTACATTTTATACACTATCAGAATTAAGGCAAGAAGTTGAAAAAGAGTGAGGTTGTGACTTATACGTGTTTTTTGGGCTACATATTTCTGAGCGGGAAGTGGTTTTGCAGGATGCTTCTGTTTCCTACACTTCCGCTTCTCAAAACAATGGTTGTCCAAAGAGAACAACAATAACCTCCATGTCATGAGCTCAGCAGCTGTCAGTCATTTAATGGAGAGTTCTATGGAAAGGTCATATCAAACCCTTAGTGTTTGTTTACTGTAAAAAACAAAGGTCATATCAAATCCTTAGTGTTTGTTTACAGTAAAAAACAAAGGTCATATCAAATCCTTAGTGTTTGTTTACAGTTTTTTTTAAAGATAATTGAATAATTGAATAGACTCAGGACCAATATATTTTATGAAACAAAATGTTGTCAGAAAAAATGTCCATTATTTCCACACAGGGGTTCAAACGAGGGAGATCTGATACCCTGGACATACAGTCAGAGGGTGAGGAGATGACCCCGGTTACCCTGGTAACCACAATGACCCCTGACACCGAGGTGAACTCTGAGCCTTCCCAGGCAGAGCTGGCTCAGTGTGAGGCGGAGGTCGGAACTCTACTCAGCATCATTGCTGAACTCAACAGGAAAATGGGCGCATTACAAGCACCAAGGTGTGTGTTAGAGAAAGAGAGAGAGAACATTCTTCATGGAGCTATAAAATATCACTAGACTTGCCCTGAGCTGCTGGTTCATAGAAAGATGTACTTCTTTCCTCTTCAGTGATCCAGATGACCTTAAACCACAGGAGCCAGTCATCCTCCCTCCGGCTCCAGCCTCCCTGTCCAGCCCCCCTCCATCCCTCTGCAACCCAGAGAAACACACTGGCACTGCATCTAAAGCCCCAGTAACCAACAGAGGTTGGCATAGGCTCCATGGCATGACTTCACAATTCACGATACCCACACATCCATCCATCTCTCTCTGTGTGTGCTGTGCTTTGTGGCAATGAACAGAAAGGGATGATGGTTGTAGTTCTGGCTACTGTGCCAGACCAAACATAATCTATTTGTGTGTCCAAAGAAAAGAACAGCCTCTATCATTTGGGAGGTTTTCATTTTCTTGGTAATACGCCTGTTTTTGTTTCTTGGTCATGATCTTCTGAATGCTCGTTTAGATACAATAGAAAGCGGTCATTCTTGTTTCAGTTTACCCATATCCTAACCTCATCCCCAGGCTCAGTTTACCCATATCCTAACCTCATCCCCAGGCTCTGTTTACCCATATCCTAACCTCATCCCCAGGCTCTGTTTACCCATATCCTAACCTCATCCCCAGGCTCAGTTTACCCATATCATAACCTCATCCCCAGACTCTGTTTACCATATCGTAACCTCATCCCAGGCTCAGTTTACCCATATCCTAACCTCATCCCCAGGCTCAGTTTACCCATATCCTAACCTCATCCCCAGGCTCAGTTTACCCATATCCTAACCTCATCCTCAGGCTCAGTTTACCCATATCCTAACCTCATCCCCAGGCTCAGTTTACCCATATCCTAACCTCATCCCCAGACTCTGTTTACCCATATCCTAACCTCATCCCCAGGCTCAGTTTACCCATATCTTAACCTCATCCCCAGGCTCAGTTTACCCATATCCTAACCTCATCCCCAGGCTCTGTTTACCCATATCCTAACCTCATCCCCAGACTCTGTTTACCCATATCCTAACCTCATCCCCAGGCTCAGTTTACCCATATCTTAACCTCATCCCCAGGCTCAGTTTACCCATATCCTAACCTCATCCCCAGGCTCCGTTTACCCATATCCTAACCTCATCCCCAGGCTCAGTTTACCCATATACTAACCTCATCCCCAGACTCTGTTTACCCATATCCTAACCTCATCCCCAGGCCCCGTTTACCCATATCCTAACCTCATCCCCAGGCTCTGTTTACCCATATCCTAACCTCATCCCCAGGCTCAATTGTTTGCTACTGCAGAGCTGCCTGGGGACGGGATTACCAATATCCAAATGTTAGCAGTTGACTACAAAGAATAGACAATCAGTACAATAACCACATCCTTCCACAACATTTATAATGAATATAATATATAGACTTTCTTAACGGTGTACAGATCTTTAGTGATGACCGTAATAGCGTGTCTGCTCTGTGTTGTCCTGCAGAGGGTAGTGGTGAAGTATGGTCAGAACTCCAGGGAGTCATGTCTGATCTGGAGGGTTCCATTAACACCAGGAGGGCCTGGGCTGCCTCTCACACTGCCTGTGGCCAGGACGGACAGATGGAACACCTCACAGCCGCCAGGGACAGCTGGGTACAAGTCACACAGGTGAGACTTGGTCCTTCTGTAGCTCAGTTGGTAGAGCATGGCGCTTGTAACGCCAGGGTAGTGGGTTCAATCCCCGGGACCACCCATACGTAGAATGTATGCACACATGACTGTAAGTCGCTTTGGATAAAAGCGTCTGCTAAATGGCATATATTATAGACACGGGCACAATGTCAGGTGACAAGGAATGATGTGACATCATTTTTTATTACCATGTAACAAGCTAGTTGGAATAACTCTTTATCAATGTGAACTATATTTAAACTTGTAACTTTATTTTTTACACACTAACAGGATATTTTCGAAACACAGGCTACAGTGCAGTAACTACCAGTTGAGTGACCTATGTAGGCTAATTACCACGTGGGCCTCAAAACCTAATTACCCTGGAATCATGCCTAACTAATTAAGTTATGTGTGACCTCAAACCTCTCCTCAGGTCTTAGAGGAGATGGAGAGAGAGTTTGGGATCTCGTACCCGTCTGGTCTGCCCCCCGAGGAGCGTCAGCAATACCAGAAGGACATCCTGGCACTTCACCAGCGGAACTGTGACCTGCGCAGCAGCCTACAAAGCAGACAGGAAGAACTAGAGGGGGCAAAGGTCACGGTGGGAGACATAGAGGTTGAGAGGAACAGTCTACATGAGAGGGTAGGTGGAAGTGCAACAGGCTACATCTCAATAATCCTAGATCTAAAAGGATTTGTGTAATCAGTTTGGTGAAAACTCCACAAACTAGCCAATCAGAGCTAGGGAGAACTATGACCATACAGTTTACTGTCTTTCTGATCTAGCATCATAATGCTTTGGCTGAAACCACAATGGTTAAACTATGTCTGTCTGCTGGCGAATAGCTAAACTCTCTTTGTCTATGGGTCTGGTGCCAGTTACTGGGTCTCCATAAGGCGTGGCGATCAGGCAGCCTCTCTCCTCCCTACAGCTCCTCAGGGAGCTCCAGTGGTGTGGTTCTGAGTCCTGGCTGGGCCTCCCCTGGTTCCCCTGGTTCCCCTTCATTCCTTGGCTCTCCTCCCTTCCCCGGGTCACCCCTGTTCCTCAGAAGACCCATCGCCATGGGGATCTTCCCGGCCCTCTCTACTGGGGGGGACATATCCTCCTCGGCCTCTCCATCACCCTCCCCCTGGCCTGGGAGTGTCCCACAAGGCAGCCCCTGTCGTAGCCCCAGCCCCAGCGTCAGCCTGGAGGGTGAGACAGACAGACTACAGAGGTACGTACAACTGAGAGGGTTAAATTACAGATTTACAACATGGAATAGATCTCAGATCTGCTGGTGTGGGTCAGTGTTTCCCAAGTGGTGTGTTGTGTCATGTGTTGTGTGTTGTTGTGTGTTGTTGTGTGGTGTGTGCTGTGTGTCGTGGCCCTGACCTCCCTCGTTAACCCCCACAGGTGTATAGAAAGGCTGAAGGCCCGGAACGAGCGTCTGACTGCAGCTCTGGACAAGAGAAAGGGAGAGTCTGAGCTGATCAGTATGACGCTCAGCAGACACGAAGCTGACAGCACAGCCCTGCAGATGGCTCTCCAATACTGGTACAGACACACACATGGCTATATACAGGAAGTAGACAATAACATGGCTATATACAGGAAGTAGAAAATAACATGGCTATATACAGAAAGTAGAAAATAACATGGCTATATACAGGAAGTAGAACATAACTTGGCTATATACAGGAAGTAGAAAATAACATGGCTATATACAGGAAGTAGAAAATAACATGGCTATATACAGGAAGTAGAACATAACATGGCTACATACAGGAAGTAGAAAATAACATGGCTATATACAGAAAGTAGAAAATAACATGGCTATATACAGGGAGTAGACAATAACATGGCTATATTCAGGAAGTAGAAAATAACATGGCTATATACAGGAAGTAGAAAATAACATGGCTATATACAGGAAGTAGAACATAACATGGCTACATACAGGAAGTAGAAAATAACATGGCTATATACAGAAAGTAGAAAATAACATGGCTATATACAGGGAGTAGACAATAACATGGCTATATTCAGGAAGTAGAAAATAACATGGCTACATACAGGAAGTAGAAAATAACATGGCTATATACAGGAAGTAGAAAATAACATGGCTATATACAGGAAGTAGAAAAATCGAGTCCATGTGAAGGGGGAGGGGAGGTAATTGAGGTAGCTACAGTGCCTTGCGAAAGTATTCGGCCCCCTTGAACTTTGCGACCTTTTGCCACATTTCAGGCTTCAAACATAAAGATATAAAACTGTATTTTTTTGTGAAGAATCAACAACAAGTGGGACACAATCATGAAGTGGAACGACATTTATTGGATATTTCAAACTTTTTTAACAAATCAAAAACTGAAAAATTGGCCGTGCAAAATTAGGCGTTGTCGTGCCCTCTTCACAACTGTGTGGGCATTGTTCATTTCTCAGTGATGTGGACACCGAGGAATCTGTAAGACCCGCTCCACCACAGCACCATCGATGTGGACGAGGAGCGTGCTCGCCCCTACGTTTCCTGTAGTCCACGATCAGCTCCTTTGTCTTGCTGACGTTGAGGGAGAGGTTGTTGTACTGACACCACACTGCCAGGTCTCTGACCTCCTCCCTGTAGGTTGCCTCTTCGTCATCAGTGATCAGTCCTACCGCCGGTCGTGTCGTCAGCGAACTTGATGATGGTGTTTGGAGTCGTACGCTACGTCGTAGCACTTAATCTCGTCCGACCGGCGGGCTCTTTCTCTATCGAACATGAATATGTGGTAGCAATCTGGATGTCATAAGGTGAATGCACCAATTTGTAAGTCGCTCTGGATAAGAGCGTCTGCTAAATGACTTAAATGTAAATGTAATTGAGCCTGGGGATGAAGTCATGTAGCCCTGTAACCTACACGTGTGTTAAATGTACAAACATTCCGTGGTGACACCTGTTTCTCTATGACCATGTGCTCTGAGAGTGTTGTCCTGCTGCTGTATATGAAACGTTTTCCCTGTTTGATCGACAGCGAGGAGTGTGAGGAGGCCTACAGTGAGTTACTGTCTGTGTACGAGGGCAGGAGACAGCAGGTCATACCACACTGGAGACACATAGCAGGTGGCTAAATCACACACACACACGCCTCAACTACTCTTTATGGAAAAGACACAAACACACTTGCAGTTTGCACACACACACACACACGCACGCACGCACACACACACACACACACACACACACACACACGCACGCACACACGCACACACACACACACACACACACACACACACACACACACACACACACACACACACACACACACACACACACACACACACTCGTAACAGTTAATTCCTCTTCCCAGGCCCGGTCATGGAGAGTCAGCAGCCCAACAGTCCCAGGCCGTCCCTTAGGAGTCTAAGAACTGAGGAGTTGTCAACCTCCTTCTCAACACCAGGGGGTGTTGTTGAGACAGAAACACACATCCAGACCAGGTTCCATCTCTATTATACAGCCAGGTCTGTCTGTGGCAGATCAAATAGCATCTTCTGACTATAATAGAAAAACTGTTTTGTCCACAACATGTGGACATCTCCATTTGGCTTGCAATAACATTGACAAACATTTAAAACTGAAACAACATCAAAACATTGTCTGATAAAACACAACCACAACCACAGGGGGTCCGAGGTCGAGGGGTGCGAGGCGGACATTCGGGAGCGTATCGAGCGGTTGAAGCAGGACAGGGCAGCAGTGTGTGTCCCTAAGCCAGGGCCTGGGGGAGAGGGGAATCTCAGCCCAGATACAGGCACCCTGGCTGGGCTTAAAGGGAGCCATGGAGGACAAGGAGGCCAGGACACCTCCAACCCCCAGAGCACCAAGAGAGAGAAGGCTGTTCTGCTCTATGACCTGGTCACTGTCAGGGTGGGTGATATATATTGTACTATATACTCTACTGTACTGTTTCGGCTTTACATTCAATTCATGAAATATGAATCTGAATACTAGAATTATGGACATACTATTTCTGTAGTATATTTCAACAGTATAACAATAACTTTGATATATAAATATCTGTGTATAGTTTTGACCAAAGAGAGAAACAATGACTGTCTTTTTTGTTTTACAATAAGCAACTACACAGAGATGAAGATATCAACATAATAATCATAGTGTAATGAGCATAGGCCAGAACCATGGTGTGGAATCAGAATAATCATAGTGTAATGAGCATAGGCCAGAACCATGGTGTGGAATCAGAATAATCATAGTGTAATGAGCATAGGCCAGAACCATGGTGTGGAATCAGAATAATCATAGTGTAATGAGCATAGGCCAGAACCATGGTGTGGAATCAGAATAATCATAGTGTAATGAGCATAGGCCAGAACCATAGTGTGGAATCAGAATAATCATTTCAAAAGACTAATTGAGTTGTTTAAATTCAGAAGGCTGCTAAATTCATCCTCATTTGCATATAGCCAGGAGAGGCCAAACTATTTATAGAGGCAGATATTTCCAGACAGATATTTCTGGATGGACCGATTGAGTCTACATTAGTGCTTGTCTTAACACAGTTTTTTAATGCTGTGAGCCCTTTGGAAGCTTCCTCTGATGCACAAAAAAAAAATATATATATATTTATAGTCTTGACCCTAAAGGAATCATTCACTAACGACTAGTGTGTTCTTCAGGACATTCAGGAGATTGACTATTTGGTCATGTCTTGTCTTTGTGAACCTCTTTATCCCAGTTGGTAGAGTGTGACGCTTGCATTGTCACAACAGTGGGTTCTATTCCGGGACCCCCCATAGGTAAAACATGTAAGACTGACTGACTGTAAGACAAGATGCTTTGCATAAAAGCGTCTGCTGAAGGGAATATATTATTATATGATCTATATATTATATATTATACAGGAGGAGATGTCGGAGCTGCGAGGTTTAATCCGTCTGACGGAGAAGGAGCGGAGGTGTCTGGACTGGAGTCTAATGGCCCAGAAGGCCCAGGATGCAGCTGGAGCCCTGATCTCTGAGAGCCTCGCTGAGGAGATAGAGGACAGGAGGACAGAACAGCAGGTAACAACCCTAACCTATCCCTAACCTTAACTGGAATCTAACCTAACCACCTGAGATTCTCGCTGAGGAGAAAAAGGACGGGGACCGAACAGCAGATAGCAACCCCAACCCTAACCCTAACCCTAACTTAACCCTAACCCTAACCCTAACTTAACCTAACCCTAACCCTAACCCTAACCCTAACTTAACCTAACCACCGGAGAGCCTCACTGAAGAGATAGAGGACAGGACAGGACAGAACACCAGGTAGCAGGACATCACAATCTGATCTGATTATTCTGATCAATGACCAGTCATCTTTTACTTGCATATGTATCGTCCTACTTTGAAGGGGTAAGCGGAGAAGGTGCTTGAGTTTCTAGACGATCCTATCCACCAATCAGGGCTGTGTATGTAAATATATTTCATGGTTAAGTTTTGGAGTTAGCTTAAAGGGTTAGGGTTAGGGGAAGGGTTAGTTAACAGGATTAAGGTTAGGGGAAGGGTTAGCTAACAGGGATAAGGTTGGGGGAAGGGTTAGCTAACAGGGTTAAGGTTAGGGGAAGGGTTAGCTAAAATGGTTAAAGTTAGGGGAATTGTTAGCTAACAGGGTTACAGTTAGTGGAAGGGTTAGCTAACAGGGTTACAGTTAGTGGAAGGGTTAGCTAACAGGGTTACTGTTATGGGAAGGGTTAGCTAACAGGGTTACCGTTAGGGGAATTGTTAGCTAACAGGGTTACAGTTAGTGGAAGGGTTAGCTAACAGGGTTACAGTTAGTGGAAGGGTTAGCTAACAGGGTTACTGTTATGGGAAGGGTTAGCTAACAGGGTTACCGTTATGGGAAGGGTTAGCTAACAGGGTTACAGTTAGTGGAAGGGTTAGCTAACAGGGTTACTGTTATGGGAAGGGTTAGCTAACAGGGTTACCGTTATGGGAAGGGTTAGCTAACAGGGTTACAGTTAGTGGAAGGGTTAGCTAACAGGGTTACAGTTAGGGAAGGGTTAGCTAACAGGGTTACAGTTAGTGGAAGGGTTAGCTAACAGGGTTACAGTTAGTGGAAGGGTTAGCTAACAGGGTTACAGGTAGGGAAGGGTTAGCTAACAGGGTTACCGTTATGGGAAGGGTTAGCTAACAGGGTTAAGGTTAGGGGAAGGGTTAGCTAACAGGGTTACAGTTAGTGGAAGGGTTAGCTAACAGGGTTACCGTTATGGGAAGGGTTAGCTAACAGGGTTACAGTTAGGGAAGGGTTAGCTAACAGGGTTACAGTTAGTGGAAGGGTTAGCTAACAGGGTTACAGTTAGTGGAAGGGTTAGCTAACAGGGTTACAGGTAGGGAAGGGTTAGCTAACAGGGTTACCGTTATGGGAAGGGTTAGCTAACAGGGTTAAGGTTAGGGGAAGGGTTAGCTAACAGGGTTACAGTTAGTGGAAGGGTTAGCTAACAGGGTTACCGTTATGGGAAGGGTTAGCTAACAGGGTTACAGTTAGGGAAGGGTTAGCTAACAGGGTTACAGTTAGTGGAAGGGTTAGCTAACAGGGTTACAGTTAGTGGAAGGGTTAGCTTGGTGAATCCAAGCTTGATATTGGTCTGAATTGATGTCATCATCGCGTGCCTCATCAATGGCCAGAAGGAGGGTGGATAATTGGGGATGGAAAACATGATCCTTTCACATCTATAGTAATCCTATATTTATATTTTACCATATTGTATTGGACCTGTCTGGCTCAATTAGTAAGAGCATAACAGTAGAAACGCCAAAGTTGTGGTTTCGATTCCCACTGGGGTCAAATAGGACAATGTATTGTCATCACTTTGGATAAAGTGTCTGCTATGTAAATGACATATATTATGGTGTTACAGTACAGTATTGGCCAATGCAATTTTAGTAAAGCAGTGTGAAGCCCTCTATCAAGAAGACACCAGCAACTTCATGTTGGATACATGTTTACTGTACAGGCCATTTGTAACGTACAGTGTATCTCATCTCGTCAATATCATAACAACACATTACAGCATATATCATACTTAATATCTTTATAAACATACATTTTCATTATGTAGTTCTCAATCTGTGGTAGGCAAACTAGTTTAAAATGTATAGGCATAAATTATTCATAAATTATTCATAAATTATTCATAAATTATTATAAAGTCATAGTCAAATGCATTTTATCAAATGACAAGACAATTATATAAAAAGTAATGTGAGCTTTGCGAAAGGAAATTACTTAAAATAATTACTTCATATGTCTTGTAATGTGAACTGTGTATTTCTAGATGAAACGTTTGATAGAAATGCACCTTTATAATTGTTTGTGTTGTACTTAGTCCATTGAAAATCAGCTTATAGTCTTGAAATAACTGCCCTTTTAATGATCTGTTATGAGTTTTGATACTAAGAGTTGTGAAAATGTACCAACACCCACAGAATCAGACTGAGCATTTCAAAAGGAGGTTCAGGGAAATACAGTATAAAACATATATATTTCGAGTTGTTTTCATGAAATAAACACAGCGATTTATTAGACATACGAAGATGATTTAAAATCTGAATTTCTCGTTAATCATCTTGGGAAAACACGTGTACTTAAGTGGAAATCAACCAATCCTCCATCGTTACCACAACGGACAGGTCACATGCTCTATTATAAGTCGCTCTGGATAAGAGCGTCTGCTAAATGACTTAAATGTAAATGTATTATCTAAATGTTGAAAGTTTGTGGGCGACAGAGACACAAAATGGTGCAGTTTGAGGTCATGTGGCGGAGATTGATGCAGGCGCTGGGGATGAGGGGGTGAGCAGGTGGGTCTGGAGATGAGGGGGTGGGCAGGTGGGTCTGGAGATGAGGGGTGGGCAGGTGGGTCTGGAGATGAGGGGGTGAGCAGGTGGGTCTGGAGATGAGGGGGTGGGCAGGTGGGTCTGGAGATGAGGGTGTGAGCAGGTGGGTCTGGAGATGAGGGGGTGAGCAGGTGGGTCTGGAGATGAGGGGGTGGGCAGGTGGATCTGGGCAGGTGTGATGTTGTTGATGTTCGTGTGCGTCTCTATGCTGTTTACATGTGTATGTTTTCTATTGTTTAAACAACAAACAACGTACCAACAAATTATAAATAATAGATGGGTAGCCCCTCCCTCCAGGCACAGGCCCAATGAAACAAGGCCCAATGACACAGGCCCAATGTGTTTCTGTCGCCGTTATTGTAGACGACCTAGGACACCACATTGCATCAGAGGGATATACAGCTTAGCACGCTAGGAGCTAATGAGGATCTAATTACCTGTCATCTATTTGTCTGTTGTGTGTTCCAGAGGACTTCTGAGAACGAGGATAAGCTAAGCAACGATGGAGACATCCCTGGGCCTCAAAACCGTGCCATCCTTCGAGAGCTACAGGTTGTCCTGCAACGGTCAGAAACACTTAAAAAAAAAAATATATATATATATATATATAAGGGAATATTTTCATACGATTTCCAGGTTATGGGATACCATTTTAAGATGACACAACTTTGAAGTCAAGTGTGAAGTTACAGAAATGTTCCAAACAATGTCAAATAAAAATTGCTCCATGAATCAAGGTTAAAGTAACATCACCCAAATGTTACTGCTCTGGAATGTTCTCTAAGGGACATTCTCAGAACACTGAGGACAAATAGAACTCGGAGGAACACAATTCCCATTACTTGCATTGAGCATGTATCTTAAACAAAAGGCATTCTGTAGTGTGTGTGTGTGTGTGTGTGTGTGTGTGTGTGTGTGTGTGTGTGTGTGTGTGTGTGTGTGTGTGTGTGTGTGTGTGTGTGTGTGTGTGTGTGTGTGTGTGTGTGTGTGTGTGTGTGTGTGTGTGTGTGTGTGTATGAGAAGGTGTATGAGAAGGTGTGTGTGTGTGTGTATGAGAAGGTGTGTGTGTGTATGTGTGTGTACTTACAAAGAGGTATTCAGCTGATCACAATCACCTCAGCCCATACAGGCCATCTCTCAGGGCATCTGTTGCCGGGTGTTAGACTGTTGCTTAGGAACGCTATCAGCAGAAATGCAGACTGAGGATGTAAATTGTTAATTGCTGTCTGCTGGGGTTTACATGGGGTTATACCTTCCAGATTGGCACTGAGGGTTGAAGTTGGGTGTGTGTGTGTGTGTGTGTGTGTGTGTGTGTGTGTGTGTGTGTGTGTGTGTGTGTGTGTGTGTGTGTGTGTGTGTGTGTGTGTGTGTGTGTGTGTGTGTGTGTGTGTGTGTGTGTGTGTGTGTGTGTGTGTGTGTGTGTGTGTGTGTGTGTGGAATTGAGAGAGAGTGCTGTGTTGTGCCTCAGGCTTTGTTCATATACTTAAAAAATGCACCCTGCCTTACTTGCAGTAATGGGGCTGGGTGGTCATGTTGAGGGGAATGAAGTACCACATCCACTACGAAGCTTTGTGGAACAGTAAAGTCACCCCTGTGCTGTGGTCTCCCAGGGAGCAGGTGCTGAAGAGGAGAGTGTCGGCGGTGAGGGAGTCTCTGGACTTGGTTCTCTCCGACAGCGCCTCTCGCAGGAGAGGCAACGATGACCAGATGGCTCGGCTCGCACAAGCTCACAGGTAACCAGGAGACACACTTCCTACTTATATGACCACTTCCTGTCCACTACTTACCTCTATGACTACTTCCTGTTCGCTCTCTGTAGTATCTCTTTGACATACAGAGAGTGAGTGGGTGTGCAGGTTTCTTGCTGTATCCCTACACTAAAACACCTGATTCAGTTATTCGAGGTCTTGATGTGCAGCTGACAAGTGGAGTCAGATGTTAGCTAGATTGGGGCTGGAGTTAAATCCGGTTCGCTTGACTCTGTACATCTTTCTCTGTTTTATAATGTTGTCTCCAGCTAGAGCATCCTGTAACTTTTAATTAGCTAATCAATTCAAACAATCAATAAACTTAGTGAGTGGCTCTGACAGCCATCTGTCTCTGTTTTGCAGCAAGGCCACAGGGTCGTACCGGAACGCTCGCAGGAAGTACAGGGAGAAGCTGTGGAGGCTGGAGAGTCAGGTGTCAGCAATGTCAGATCGTCACATGACCCAGATCGGGGCCCTGAAGGCTACGCTGGAGGCCATGGAGTGCAGGAGGGAGGAGACTGTACTCTGACTGAGCTGAGGTCAGCTTCTGGGGACATTGGTCCTAACTTCTGGTACAGGGTCAGATATTATAATCCAAAATGGTTCGGATTAATTTGGGATTTGAGAGTTAGGATTAGCCTCGTACTACCATCCTGATCTCGCGAGTTTACATAAAATATGTTTTACTACCACTACTTTACTACATCTACTTTACTACATCTACTTTACTACATCTACTTTACTACCACTACTTTACTATAGCTACTTTACTATAGCTACTTTACTACATCTACTTTACTACATCTACTTTACTAGATCTACTTTACTACCACTACTTTACTATAGCTACTTTACTACCACTACTTTACTATAGCTACTTTACTAATCTACTTTACTACATCTACTTTACTACACCTACTTTACTATAGCTACTTTACTACATCTACTTTACTACCACTACTTTACTATAGCTACTTTACTACATCTACTTTACTATAGCTACTTTACTACACCTACTTTACTATAGCTACTTTACTACATCTACTTTACTACCACTACTTTACTATAGCTACTTTACTACAGCTACTTTACTACCACTACTTTACTATAGCTACTTTACTACCACTACTTTACTACATCTACTTTACTACCACTACTTTACTACAGCTACTTTACTACCACTACTTTACTACCACTACTTTACTACAGCTACTTTACTACCACTACTTTACTACCGCTACTTTACTACAGCTACTTTACTACAGCTACTTTACTACCACTACTTTACTATAGCTACTTTACTACCACTACTTTACTACAGCTACTTTACTACCACTACTTTACTACAGCTACTTTACTACCACTACTTTACTATAGCTACTTTACTACCACTACTTTACTATATCTACTTTACTACCACTACTTTACTACATCTACTTTACTACCACTACTTTACTACCACTACTTTACTACCACTACTTTACTACCACTACTTTACTATATCTACTTTACTACAGCTACTTTACTACCACTACTTTACTATAGCTACTTTACTACCACTACTTTACTACATCTACTTTACTACCACTACTTTACTACAGCTACTTTACTACCACTACTTTACTACCACTACTTTACTACAGCTACTTTACTACCACTACTTTACTACCACTACTTTACTACAGCTACTTTACTACCACTACTTTACTACAGCTACTTTACTACAGCTACTTTACTACCACTACTTTACTATAGCTACTTTACTACCACTACTTTACTACATCTACTTTACTACCACTACTTTACTACAGCTACTTTACTACCACTACTTTACTATAGCTACTTTACTACCACTACTTTACTATAGCTACTTTACTACCACTACTTTACTACATCTACTTTAATACCACTACTTTACTACCACTACTTTACTACAGCTACTTTACTACCACTACTTTACTATAGCTACTTTACTACCACTACTTTACTATAGCTACTTTACTACCACTACTTTACTACATCTACTTTACTACCACTACTTTACTATAGCTACTTTACTACAGCTACTTTACTACCACTACTTTACTATAGCTACTTTACTACACCTACTTTACTATAGCTACTTTACTACATCTACTTTACTACCACTACTTTACTATAGCTACTTTACTACATCTACTTTACTATAGCTACTTTACTACAGCTACTTTACTACCACTACTTTACTATAGCTACTTTACTACCACTACTTTACTACCACTACTTTACTACCACTACTTTACTACCACTACTTTACTACCACTACTTTACTATAGCTACTTTACTACACCTACTTTACTATAGCTACTTTACTACCACTACTTTACTACATCTACTTTACTACCACTACTTTACTACCACTGCTTTACTACAGCTACTTTACTACCACTACTTTACTATAGCTACTTTACTACCACTACTTTACTACCACTACTTTACTATAGCTACTTTACTACAGCTACTTTACTACCACTACTTTACTATAGCTACTTTACTACCACTACTTTACTACATCTACTTTACTACCACTACTTTACTATAGCTACTTTACTACCACTACTTTACTATAGCTACTTTACTACCACTACTTTACTATAGCTACTTTACTACATCTACTTTACTATACCTACTTTACTATAGCTACTTTACTACAGCTACTTTACTACCACTACCTTATTTCTACAGCTACTTTACTGAGCTACTTTACATTATTAATCTACTTTACTACACCTACTTTACCATCCCTACATCTACTTTACTATCCCTACTTTACTAAGCTACTTTACTAATCTACTTTACTAATCTACTTTACTAAACTTGCTGAATCAGGATGGTAGTACGAAGCCAAGTAAGGATTGGACTGATGATCAAATAATCTGATCCTTGATCTGTGGTTAGAGGCAGTTGCCAGCCCTGCCTCCATTCTGGCCATATAGAGACGATGATGTGTTATCTTCATTAAAGAAAATGGCAGCATTATCCACATGCTCAGATCCAGAGAGCTGTAAGCATCTGAGCCTGGTTAGGATTTGACCCTGAGGTCAAGGGTTATTTTCCCACACAAGCCTGACTCTATGAAGCCTGGCCCTGCTCCTCTGATCTGACAGTGGAGAGGTGATGAGGTCTGATGTGACCATGCTCACCGCTCGTCTTGTTTCTGGTGCTTTTTCACAACCTTTATCTCTCTCTTCCCTCTTCCTCTCATGCTCTCTCCCTCTCCTTTTCCCTCTCTTCATCTTTCTCGATCTTCTTGCACCCCCCGCCCTCCATCTCATTCACTATCTCCTTCTCTCCTCTCCCGTCCTCTCTTCATTCATCTCCCTCTCTCCCCCTCTGCCCTGTCTGAGGCGTCTGGCCAGCTGCAGCTGTGACCAGCGGTCAGGAGGTTAAGGCAAAGGTTGAGTGTCACACCCACCAGGTCACAGCGGTGCCTGGCTGTTGTGTCAACCTCTGAATGGAGGGTTCAGGGGGCCAGACTAGGAGGTGAGCCCCTGCTACCCTGACTCTTGCCTGAGCTTGCCCTCTGTGGCAGCAGGGGTCATCAGGGTGGATCTGCTGCCCTGTTCCCCTCTCCCTGGGTCTCCCTGTGTCTCCCTGTCTCCCTGTGTCTCCCTGGGTCTCCCTGTGTCTCCCTGGGTCTCCCTGTGTCTCCCTGTGTCTCCCTGGGTCTCCCTGTGTCTCCCTGTGTCTCCCTGTGTCTCCCTGTGTCTCCCTGTGTCTCCCTGGGTCTCCCTATGTCTCCCTGTGTCTCCCTGTGTCTCCCTGGGTCTCCCTATGTCTCCCTGTGTCTCCCTGTGTCTCCCTGGGTCTCCCTGTGTCTCCCTGTGTCTCCCTGTGTCTTAATGACCATTGTTATAATAGCTGCTATTAGAACATAGTATACAATTATCATTCCATTTTGCTATCTCTCTCTCTGTATCTCTCTCGCTCTCTCTCTCTCCCTGTCTATCCCTCTCTATCTCCCTCTCTCCTCCAATCTCTCTCTCTCTCTTTCTCTCTCCCCCTCTCTCTCTCCCTGTCTCCCCCTCTCTCTCTCTCCACCCTCTCACCCTGTCTCCCCCGTCTCTGTCTCTGTCTCTCTCCCCCTCTCTCTCTCCCTGTCTCCCCCTCTCTCTCTCTCCACCCTCTCACCCTCTCTCCCCCTCTCTCTCTCTCCCTCTCTCTCTCCACCCTCTCACCCTGTCTCCCCCGTCTCTGTCTCTGTCTCTCTCTCTCTCCACCCTCTCCCCCTCTCTCTCTCTCTGTCTCCCCCGTCTCTGTCTCTCTCTCTCTCTCTCTCTCTCATTCTCACTGCTTTGCGTTTGCCTCCAGCTCATCAAAGGGTCTCAATCCAGGTTCTAACCTCTGGTTGACTCTGCTTTCCTGGCAAAAGATGTCACGAGAAGGGGGAAAAGAGAAGGAGATATTGATGCACTCACCCATGTCTATAGCGTTGTTACAGTAAACATCATGTGCTTATGTCATTATAGTAATGTGTGATTTCTCTACAGTCTCAGGACCCAGCGTCTGTATGATAGGGTCCAGCTGATGATCATGTATTTACATCAACTGGAATGTGTTTCACAATGACTGTTTTGAATTATTGAATGAACTTATCTCCTTGGTTTGGAATGAAATCATGCTACTGAAAGACATATTGAATCTATTTTCTTTTAAAAGGACAAGTTTAATATAATCCTGGTGTAACGATCTAATGCAGGAAATGTGGATACGAAGTGTGTTTGCTTTGCATGAGAGATATATCAAAAATGATCTGTGAACAGATTGAGGAAACAGGGGATCTGTAGATGCCTGGGAACAAGTCCCCTGCCATTATTACACAATAACAGAGGCTGTCAATCACACACACAGAGGGCAATGACCCTAGGGTTGAAGGTCACCTCATTTACTCTCTGCATCCGTATCTCATTTAAATAAATTGTCCTGCTATGCCGTATAAAGAGATCACCGGCTGTTCCCTGCTCCTTTATTTCTCAGGCTATCCCTCTCTCTCTCTCCCTGTACCCTCTCTGTTCTCTCCCTGTACCCTCTCTGTTCTCTCCCTGTACCCTCTCTCTTCTCTCCCTGTACCCTCTCTGTTCTCTCCCTGTACCCTCTCTGTTCTCTCCCTGTACCCTCTCTGTTCTCTCCCTGTACCCTCTCTGTTCTCTCCCTGTAAGGTTACAATAACCTGACTAGTTAGATGATGACACAGCCTGCCAGGGCAGAGCACTATAGAGGGGTCAGAGATTTCCTCTCCGCCGTCGATTTAAAATGACCCATCACGTCCGCTTTGTGCTCTCGCCCACGCGTGTAATGACACCCACATCGCCAACAGCCAAACGATCCCGTCATCACTGAGCCCAGACAGATAGGGTGACCCAGGCAACTCCACAACACAACACAATCACACACGCGTGTCTGTTCAGAAACACAATGGCCGACCGTTGTAATAGTCACAAATGGGTCTCGCCACATCCTTATCAGACACACTGGACTGGACACAGTGCAGCCGACGACAACAAGTTGCTTTCGTAGGGTGTAGTAGGATTTAGCCTACATTCAATGACCTAAAGGGCTTTATAACCAAATGGTTTGTCCCTACTGGCACCCTATTCCCCATATAGTGCACTACTTTTGACAAGATCCCTATGGCACTAAGTGGTGCACTATATGGGGAATAGGGTGCCATTTGGGATGGAGCCTAAGCCCTGATCATGTCGGGTCCCAGATAAGGCCATCACGGAGAGCAACCAACCTAATTAAGGTCATTTAGCGCTTCAGCCTCTCTGTAAAGAGGGGGATTATGGGACTAAGGTCTGGAGAGGTGAAGGCCGTGGAGGGGAGTGGTTCCTGTCTGCTGGCCTGGTTGATAATCCAGTTAGTTTAACTCTTGTCTTAGACCCGTTAGCCCTCTGTCTGCCTGGCCTCAGCTAACCCGCTCTCCAACGTCTTGCCTTCAGCTTCATCCGTCCACAGTAACTAACTGAACAACAGGAAATGGAGATGGACGCCGATGTCCAAACTGTTGTGACTGCCTCAGTGTGGTAATACTTAGTCTTAAAACGTAAAGCTTGTTAGAAGATGGTACAATGCTATTTTAAATAACGTGTTGGGACGTGTGTTTTCTTATCTGCAGAGAGCAGTCTTCTGGTATGACGCTATTTAACGTGTTAAAATGTTTTAACAAATATAGAACTGTATAGATGGAGGTAGAGTAGTTTCATTTGTTATTTGTTGAGCAACATATTTAGTTGATTGGAAACACACTAGTAACGTTTCTTCTTTTAGTTCTACATTCTTTTATTTGATTTTGATTTTACACCCTTTTTTCTCCTCCAATTTCGTGGTTTCCAATTGGTAGTTGCAGTCTTGTCTCATCGCTGCAACTCCCGTACAGACTCTGGAGAGGCGAAGGTCGAGAGCCATGTGTCCTCTCACAACCCAGCCAAGCAGCACTGCTTCTTGACACAACGCCCACTTAACCTGGAGGCCAGCCGCACCAATGTGTCGGAGGAAACACCGTACACCTGGCGACAGTGTCAGCGTGCACTGAGCCTGGCCCGCCACAGGAGTCGCTAGTGCGCGATGGGACAAGAACATCCCTGCCGGCCAAACCCTCCCCTAACCCGGGCGACGCTGTGACAATTGTGTGCCGCCACATGGGTCTCCCGGTCGCGGCCGAGGGGTGGATGATGTTCTGAGGCAGGTTCCACTGCCCTGTTTAGAGGGAGAGGGAGGAGGTTCTACAGAGGTCAAAGGCTCTGTGGAGAGGAGAGCAGGAAAGGAGAGAAGGAGAGGAGATCAGGAAAGAGAAAAATAGAAATAGATAATGATGGCGTACAGAATTAGAGAAGAAAGAGAGGAGAGAGAGAAGGAGAGAGACAGAGAGAAGGAGAGGGAGAGAAGGAGAGGGAGAGAAGGAGAGAGACAGAAGGAGACAGAGAGAAGGAGAGGGAGAGGAGAGGGAGAGAAGGAGAGAGACAGAAGGAGAGAGAGAGAAGGAGAGGGAGAGAAGGAGAGAAGAGAGAGAGAGAGTGAGAGAGAAGGAGAGAGAGAGAAGGAGAGGGAGAGAAGGAGAGAAGAGAGAGAGAGAGAAGGAGAGAGAGAGAAGGAGAGGGAGAGAAGGAGAGACAGAAAGAGAGGGAGAGAAGGAGAGAAAAGAGAGAAGGAGAGGGAGAGAAGAAGAGCGACAGAAGGAGAGGGAGAGAAGGAGAGAGACAGAAGGAGAGGGAGAGGATAGAGAAGGAGAGGGAGAGAAGGAGAGAGACAGAAGGAGAGGGAGAGAAGGAGAGAGAAGGAGAGGGAGAGAAGGAGAGAGACAGAAGGAGAGCGAGAGAAAAATAATTACTTGTAGGCCAAATTCCTTCACAACCGCAGCACATTCAGTAGCATGGTCAAGATACCAGACCTGAGACAAACACTGAGGTATGCTTCATTTAGTTTGGACTCGTTCTGTCTATTTCAGGTGCAGCTTGTTTTAAGTTTTATTTGAAGTTTTAGACATGATTGAAGAAGGAAACAAAAGTAAGTAGGTTTTTGTGGTAACATTGACAGTTCATTAGATGAAGACATCAATTCACTCTCTGTTTCTAGTGATGTCAAAGCTGCCAGGCCCTGGGTGGGTGAGAGATGGGTAGAGAGGGGTAGAACAGAGACAGACCCTGGGTGGGTGAGAGAGGGGTAGAACAGAGACAGGCCCTGGGTGGGTGAGAGATGGGTAGAGAGGGGTAGAACAGAGACAGACCCTGGGTGGGTGAGAGAGGGGTAGAACAGAGACAGGCCCTGGGTGGGTAGAGAGGGGTAGAACAGAGACAGACCCTGGGTGGGTGAGAGATGGGTAGAGAGGGGTAGAACAGAGACAGACCCTGGGTGGGTGAGAGAGGGGTAGAACAGAGACAGGCCCTGGGTGGGTGAGAGAGGGGTAGAACAGAGACAGACCCTGGGTGGGTGAGAGAGGGGTAGAACAGAGACAGGCCCTGGGTGCGTGAGAGAGGGGTAGAACAGAGACAGGCCCTGGGTGGGTGAGAGAGGGGTAGAACAGAGACAGGCCCTGGGTGGGTGAGAGAGGGTAGAACAGAGACAGGCCCTGGGTGGGTGAGAGAGGGGTAGAACAGAGACAGGCCCTGGGTGGGTGAGAGAGGGGTAGAACAGAGACAGACCCTGGGTGGGTGAGAGAGGGGTAGAACAGAGACAGGCCCTGGGTGCGTGAGAGAGGGGTAGAACAGAGACAGGCCCTGGGTGGGTGAGAGAGGGGTAGAACAGAGACAGGCCCTGGGTGGGTAAGAGAGGGGTAGAACAGAGACAGGCCCTGGGTGGGTGAGAGAGGGGTAGAACAGAGACAGGCCCTGGGTGGGTGAGAGAGGGGTAGAACAGAGACAGACCCTGGGTGGGTGAGAGAGGGGTAGAACAGAGACAGGCCCTGGGTGGGTGAGAGAGGTGTACAACAGAGACAGGCCCTGGGTGGGTGAGAGAGGGGTAGACAGAGACAGGCCCTGGGTGGGTGAGAGAGGGGTAGAGAGGGGTACAACAGAGACAGGCCCTGGGTGGGTGAGAGAGGGGTACAACAGACAGGCCCTGGGTGGGTGAGAGAGGGGTACAACAGACAGGCCCTGGGTGGGTGAGAGAGGGGTAGAACAGAGACAGGCCCTGGGTGCGTGAGAGAGGGGTAGAACAGAGACAGACCCTGGGTGGGTGAGAGAGGGGTAGAACAGAGACAGGCCCTGGGTGGGTGAGAGAGGGGTAGAACAGAGACAGGCCCTGGGTGGGTGAGAGAGGGGTAGAACAGAGACAGGCCCTGGGTGGGTGAGAGGTGTACAACAGAGACAGGCCCTGGGTGGGTGAGAGAGGGGTACAACAGACAGGCCCTGGGTGGGTGAGAGAGGGGTACAACAGACAGGCCCTGGGTGGGTGAGAGAGGGGTAGAGAGGGGTAGAACAGAGACAGGCCCTGGGTGGGTGAGAGAGGGGTAGAGAGGGGTAGAACAGAGACAGGCCCTGGGTGGGTGAGAGAGGGGTAGAACAGAGACAGGCCCTGGGTGGGTGAGAGAGGGGTAGAGAGGGGTACAACAGAGACAGGCCCTGGGTGGGTGAGAGAGGGGTAGAACAGAGACACAGACCCTATTATAATTATCTTGTTAGCTATAGAAGTATAGAGGTATAGAGGTATAGAGCTATAGAAGTATAGAGGTATAGAGGTATAGAGCTATAGAGGTATAGAGGTATAGAGCTATACAGGTATAGAGGTAGAGAGCTAGAGGTATAGAGCTACAGAGGTATAGAAGTAGAGACGTGTGTGTGTGTCTGCTCCTCTCTGCTCTACTCTGCTCCTCTCTGTTCTACTCTGTTCTACTCTGCTCCTCTCTGTTCTACTCTGCTCCTCTCTGTTCAACTCTGCTCCTCTCTGTTCTACTCTGCTATGGGCTTCTGGAAGTGTTGAGAATGTACAGACCCTAACTCAGCAGACTCCATGCAGAGAACAGATGCATTCCTGACCTGCAGTTCAAAGAGCAAGGGACACACACAGAGAATCGCACACATGAACACACACACACACACACACACACACACTTGCACAAATGAACACACAAGCAAATGCACACATTCTCTAGCAAAAAGTGGTCAATACACAACTTAATACTCCACCCTCAGATAGTCACCCAAAACCTATTTTTGGTTTCATGTGGCTCTCTACTCCTCTCTGCTCTACTCTACTCCTCTCTGCTCTACTCTGCTCTGCTCTACTCCTCTCTGATCTACTCTGCTCTACTAATCTCTGCTCTACTTCTCTCTACTCTGGTCTACTCATCTCTACTCTACTCCTCTCAGCTCTACTCTACTCCTCTAATCTCTACTCTACTCTACTCATCTCATCTCTGCTCTACTCATCTCATCTCTACTCTACTCATCTCTACTCATCTCTAATCTAATCACCTCTGCTCTACTCATCTCATCTATACTCTACTCATCTCATCTATACTCTACTCATCTCATCTATACTCTACTCATCTCATCTATACTCTACTCATCTCATCTCTACTCATCTCATCTCTACTCTGCTCATCTCATCTCTACTCTGCTCTACTCATCTCACCTCTGCTCTACTCATCTCTACTCATCTCTAATCTAATCACCTCTGCTCTACTCATCTCTACTCATCTCTGCTCTACTCATCTCTGCTCTACTACTCTCTGCTCTACTCATCTCTACTCTACTCATCTCTGCTCTGCTCTACTCATCTCTACTCATCTCAGCTCTACTCATCTCTACCTAACTAATCTCTACTCTACTCTTCTCTGTTCTACTCATCTCAGCTCTACTCATCTCTACCTAACTAATCTCTACTCTGCTCTACTCATCTCTGCTCAACTCATCTCTGCTCTGCTCTACTCATCTCTGCTCTGCTCATCTCTACTCTACTCATCTCTGCTCTACTCATCTCTACTCATCTCATCTCTGCTCTACTCATCTCTGCTCTACTCATCTCTACTCTACTCATTTCTGCTCTACTCATCTCTGCTCATCTCATCTCATCTCTGCTCTACTCATCTCTACTCTGCTCTACTCATCTTATCTCTGCTCTACTCATCTCTACTCTGCTCTACTCATCTCTACTCTACTCTACTCAACTCTGCTGTACTCATCTCGACTCTACTCATCTCTTCTCTGCTCTACTCATCTCTGCTCTACTCATCTCTGCTCTACTCATCTCTACTCTGCTCTACTCATCTCTACTCTGCTCTACTCATCTCTGCTCTACTCATCTCTGCTTTACTCATCTCTGCTCTACTCTACTCATCTCTGCTCCACTCATCTCATCTCTGCTCTACTCATCTCTACTCTGCTCTACTCATCTCATCTCTGCTCTACTCATCTCTACTCAACTCTGCTGTACTCATCTCGACTCTACTCATCTCTTCTCTGCTCTACTCATCTCTGCTCTACTCATCTCTGCTCTACTCATCTCTATGCTCTACTCATCTCTACTCTGCTCTACTCATCTCTGCTCTACTCATCTCTGCTCTACTCTACTCATCTCTGCTCTACTCTACGCATCTCTGCTCTACTCATCTCTGCTCTACTCATCTCTACTCTGCTCTACTAATCTCTGCTCTACTCATCTCGGCTCTACTCATCTCTACTCTACTCATCTCTGCTCTACTCATCTCTGCTCTACTCATCTCTACTCTGCTCTACTCATCTCTACTCTACTCATGTCTACTCTGCTCTACTCATGTCTACTCATCTCTACTCATCTCTACTCATCTCTGCTCTACTCATCTCTGCTCATCTCATCTCTACTCTGCTCTACTCATCTCATCTCTGCTCTACTCATCTTTACTCTAATTATCTCATCTCTACTCATCTCTGTTCTACTCATCTCTGCTCAACTCACCTCTGCTCTACTCATCTCTACTCTACTCATCTCTGCTCTACTCATCTCTACTCATCTCTACTCATCTCTACTCTGCTCTACTCATCTCTGCTCTACTCATCTCTACCTAACTAATCTCTACTCTACTCTTCTCTGTTCTACTCATCTCTGCTCTACTCAACTCTGCTGTACTCATCTCTTCTCTGCTCTACTCATCTCTGCTCTACTCATCTCTGCTCTACTCATCTCTACTCTGCTCTACTCATCTCTGCTCTACTCATCTCTATTCTGCTCTACTCACCTCTGCTCTGCTCTACTCATCTCTACCTAACTAATCTCATCTTTACTCTACTTATCTCATCTCTACTCTACTCTGCTTTACTCATCTCTACTCTACTCCTCTCTGTTCTACTCATCTCTGCTCTACTCATCTCTACTCTGCTCTGCTCTACTCATCTCTACTCTGCTCTACTAATCTCTGCTCTACTCATCTCGACTCTACTCATCTCTGCTCTACTCATCTCTGCTCTACTCATCTCTGCTCTACTCATCTCTACTCTGCTCTACTCATCTCTACTCTGCTCTACTCATCTCTGCTCTGCTCTACTCATCTTTACTCTACTTATCTCATCTCTGCTCTAATCATGTCTCTGCTCTACTCATGTCTACTCATCTCTACTCATCTCTACTCATCTCATCTCTGCTCTACTCATCTCTGCTCATCTCATCTCATCTCATCTCATCTCTACTCATCTCATCTCTGCTCTACTCATCTTTACTCTTATCTCATCTCTACTCATCTCTGCTCTATCTCATCTCTGCTCTACTCATCTCTGCTCTACTGCATCTTTACTCATCTCATCTCTGCTCTACTCATCTCTGCTCTACTCATCTCTGCTCTACTCATCTCTACTCATCTCATCTCTTCTCTGCTCTACTCATCTCTTCTCTGCTCTACTCATCTCTACTCTGCTCTACTCATCTCTGCTCTACTCATCTCTGCTCTACTCTACTCATCTCTGCTCTGCTCTACTCATCTCTGCTCTACTCATCTCTGCTCATCTCATCTCATCTCTGCTCTACTCAGATCTACTCATCTCATCTCTGCTCTACTCATCTTTACTCTACTTATCTCATCTCTACTCTAATCATGTCTACTCTGCTCTACTCATGTCTACTCATCTCTACTCATCTCTACTCATCTCATCTCTGCTCTACTCATCTCTGCTCATCTCATCTCATCTCTGCTCTACTCAGATCTACTCATCTCATCTCTGCTCTACTCATCTTTACTCTACTTATCTCATCTCTACTCATCTCTGCTCTACTCATCTCTGCTCTACTCATCTCTGCTCTACTCATCTTTACTCTACTTATCTCTGCTCTACTCATCTCTGCTCTACTCATCTCTGCTCTACTCATCTCTACTCATCTCATCTCTGCTCTACTCATCTCTGCTCTACTCATCTCTACTCTACTCATTTCTGCTCTACTCATCTCTGCTCATCTCATCTCTGCTCTACTCATCTCTACTCTGCTCTACTCATCTCATCTCTGCTCTACTCATCTCTACTCTGCTCTACTCATCTCTGCTCTACTCATCTCTACTCTACTCTACTCAACTCTGCTGTACTCATCTCGACTCTACTCATCTCTTCTCTGCTCTACTCATCTCTGCTCTACTCATCTCTGCTCTACTCATCTCTACTCTGCTCTACTCATCTCTGCTCTACTCATCTCTGCTTTACTCATCTCTGCTCTACTCTACTCATCTCTGCTCCACTCATCTCTGCTCATCTCATCTCATCTCTGCTCTACTCATCTCTACTCTGCTCTACTCATCTCATCTCTGCTCTACTCATCTCTACTCAACTCTGCTGTACTCATCTCGACTCTACTCATCTCTTCTCTGATCTACTCATCTCTGCTCTACTCATCTCTGCTCTACTCATCTCTATGCTCTACTCATCTCTACTCTGCTCTACTCATCTCTGCTCTACTCATCTCTGCTCTACTCTACTCATCTCTGCTCTACTCTACGCATCTCTGCTCTACTCATCTCTGCTCTACTCATCTCTACTCTGCTCTACTAATCTCTGCTCTACTCATCTCTACTCTACTCATCTCTGCTCATCTCTGCTCTACTCATCTCTGCTCTACTCATCTCTACTCTACTCATGTCTACTCATGTCTACTCATCTCTACTCATCTCTGCTCTACTCATCTCTGCTCTTCTACTCATCTCTGCTCATCTCATCTCTGCTCTACTCATCTCTACTCTGCTCTGCTCTACTCATCTTTACTCTAATGATCTCTGCTCAACTCATCTCTGCTCAACTCATCTCTGCTCTACTCATCTCTACTCTACTCATCTCTGCTCTACTCATCTCTACTCATCTCTACTCATCTCTGCTCTACTCATCTCTACCTAACTAATCTCTACTCTACTCTTCTCTGTTCTACTCATCTCTGCTCTACTCATCTCTACTCTGCTCTACTCATCTCTACTCTACTCATCTCTACTCATCTCTACTCATCTCTGCTCTACTCATTTTTACTCTACTCATCTCATCTCTACTCCTCTCTACTCTACTCTACTCTACTCATCTCATCTCATCTCTGCTCTACTCTGCTCTACTCTACTCATCTCATCTCATCTCTGCTCTACTCATCTCTACTCTACTCATCTCTGCTCTGCTCTACTCATCTCTACTCTGCTCTACTAATCTCTGCTCTACTCATCTCGGCTCTACTCATCTCTACTCTACTCATCTCTGCTCTACTCATCTCTGCTCTACTCATCTCTACTCTGCTCTACTCATCTCTACTCTACTCATGTCTACTCTGCTCTACTCATGTCTACTCATCTCTACTCATCTCTACTCATCTCTGCTCTACTCATCTCATCTCATCTCTGCTCTACTCATCTCTACTCTGCTCTACTCATCTCATCTCTGCTCTACTCATCTTTACTCTACTTATCTAATCTCTACTCATCTCTGTTCTACTCATCTCTGCTCTACTCATCTCTGCTCTACTCATCTCTGCTCTACTCATCTCGGCTCTACTCATCTCTACTCATCTCTCCTCTACTCATCACTACCTAACTAATCTCTACTCTGCTCTACTCATCTCTACTCTACTCATGTCTACTCTGCTCTACTCATGTCTACTCATCTCTACTCATCTCTACTCATCTCTGCTCTACTCATCTCATCTCTGCTCCACTCATCTCTACTCTGCTCTACTCATCTCATCTCTGCTCTACTCATCTTTACTCTACTTATCTAATCTCTACTCTTCTCTGTTCTACTCATCTCTGCTCTACTCAACTCTGCTGTACTCAACTCTTCTCTGCTCTACTCATCTCTGCTCTACTCATCTCTGCTCTACTCATCTCTACTCTGCTCTACTCATCTCTGCTCTACTCATCTCTACTCATCTCATCTCTGCTCTACTCATCTTTACTCTACTTATCTCATCTCCTCTCTGTTCTACTCATCTCTGCTCTACTCATCTCTGCTCTACTCATCTCTACCTCTGCTCTACTCATCTCTGCTCTACTAATCTCTACTCTACTCATCTCAGCTCTACTCTGCTCTACTAATCTCTGCTCTACTCATCTCGGCTCTGCTCTACTCATCTCTGCTCTACTCTGCTCTACTAATCTCTGCTCCACTCATCTCTACTCTGCTCTACTCATCTCTGCTCTACTCATCTCTACTCATCTCATCTCTGCTCTACTCATCTTTACTCTACTTATCTCATCTCCTCTCTGTTCTACTCATCTCTGCTCTACTCATCTCTACTCTACTCATCTCTACTCTGCTCATCTCTGCTCTACTCATATCGACTCTACTCATCTCTACTTATGTCTACTCATCTCTACTCTACTCATCTCTACTCATCTCTGCTCTACTCATCTCTACTCTACTCATCTCTGCTCTACTCATCTCTGCTCTACTCATCTCTACTCATCTCTGCTCTACTCATCTCTACTAATCTCTGCTCTACTCATATCTACTCATCTCTACTTATCTCTACTCTACTCATCTCTACTCTACTCATCTCTACTCTGTTCTACTCATCTCTACTCTGCTCATCTCTGCTCTACTCATCTCTACTCCTCTCTGTTCTACTCATTTCTGCTATACTCATCTCTGCTCTACTCATCTCTATCTCTGCTCTACTGATGTCTATTCTGCTCTACTCATCTCTGCTCTACTAATTTCTGCTCTACTCATCTCATCTCTACTTATCTCTACTCTACTCTACTCATCTCTGCTCTACTCATCTCTGCTCATCTCATCTCTGCTCTACTCATCTCTACTCTGCTCTACTCATCTCAACTCTGCTGTACTCACCTCTTCTCTGCTCTACTCATCTCTGCTCTACTCAGCTCTACTCTGCTCTACTCATCTCTGCTCTACTCATCTCTGCTCTACTCATCTCTGCTCTACTCTACTCATCTCTGCTCTACTCATCTCTGCTCTACTCATCTCTACTCTGCTCTACTAATCTCTGCTCTACTCATCTCTGCTCTACTCATCTCTACTCTGCTCTACTCATCTCTGCTCTACTCATCTCTGCTCATCTCATCTCTGCTCTACTCATCTCTACTCTGCTCTGCTCTACTCATCTTTACTCAACTCTGCTCTACTCATCTCTATTCTACTCATGTCTACTATGCTCTACTCATGTCTACTCTGCTCTACTCATCTCTACTCATCTCTACTCATCTCATCTCTGCTCTACTCATCTTTACTCTACTTATCTCATCTCTACTCCTCTCTGTTCTACTCATCTCTGCTCTACTCATCTCTGCTCTACTCATCTCTATCTCTGCTCTACTCATCTCTGCTCTACTCATGTCTATTCTGCTCTACTCATCTCTGCTCTACTCATCTCAGCTCTACTCTGCTCTACTAATCTCTGCTCTACTCATCTCGGCTCTGCTCATCTCTGCTCTACTCATCTCTGCTCTACTCATCTCTGCTCTACTCATCTCTGCTCTACTCTGCTCTACTCATCTCTGCTCCACTCATGTCTACTCTGCTCTACTCATGTCTACTCATCTCTACCTATCTCTGCTCTACTCATCTCTACTCTACTCATCTCTACTCTACTCATCTATACTCTGCTCATCTCTGCTCTACTCATATCTACTCTACTCATCTCTACTTATGTCTACTCATCTCTACTCTACTCATCTCTACTCATCTCTGCTCTACTCATCTCTACTCTACTCATGTCTACTCATCTCTGCTCTACTCATCTCTGCTCTACTCATCTCTACTAATCTCTGCTCTACTCATATCTACTCATCTCTACTTATCTCTACTCTACTCATCTCTACTCTACTCATCTCTGCTCTACTCATCTCTACTCTACTCATCTCTACTCTGTTCTACTCATCTCTACTCTGCTCATCTCTGCTCTACTCATCTCTGCTCTACTCATCTCTGCTCTACTCTGCTCCAATCTGTTCTACTCTGCTCCAATCTGTTCTACTCTGCTCCATTCTGTTCTACTCTGCT
>NC_060187.1:9341653-9441653 GCF_021184085.1 Oncorhynchus gorbuscha | reverse complement strand
GCTCAGATATGGCCATGGTGAGCGGGGGATGGGGCAATCCTAACCGGGAGACCAACGGACTGGGTGGGGAGAAGGCTTACCTGCGTGGAGATGAGGAGGGCTCGCCCCAGGCCGGGAGCGATGTGGAGGTGGGAGACGAAGACAAGGCGTGCGTGGTGGACTGCGTGGTGTGTGGGGACAAGTCCAGTGGGAAACACTATGGGGTGTTCACCTGCGAGGGCTGTAAGAGCTTCTTCAAGAGGAGCATCAGAAGGAACCTCAACTACTCCTGCAGGTAGGCAGAGGTGGCACCACTGGGTCAAAAGTGCTGTGGCTAAATTTGTGCACATCTTTTCTGGGGCCTGGAGTTTTTCTTGATCTCATGACCTTTTTGTGTAAAACTCTGGGTCCTATTCGTCGGCTATGACAGGGTTCAAACTTAACCCAACCGGGCCATCTGGATAAAAACCTTGCTTGCCCGAACAGAATTTCTACTGGTGGGTACATGGTGTATTTTTTAAACGGATTGGGGTCATGCAGAGCCTATAGATTGGCATGCGTCCTCTCTATATTCAGATATTAATAGGCTACATTTGGCTATTGTGATTAAAAAGCTGATTCATATAATTTAGCAATGCAAGTCATTATTCTATATCTTTAGAATGTCATGGTATTAATGAATCACATTCATGTTTGTGTCTTTTTGAGACGTTTTTTGTCTTGTTTTACATTTCAAAATAGGATGCTGCCCCTTTAAGACAATGGCGTACCAAAAGAGATACTGACCTGTCAACAGTAGGCTTGTCAAGATCAACGCTACAGTGATTTTTATTTTGCTTTCAACAGTAGCCACCACATTGTTGGTATGTTCACTATTGAATGTTTACTTTTGTAAATCACTTTGCCTAAATGAAATAAATTCGGCGAGTAGATTGACGGGCACTTCTTTTTGCTAAGGACAGCTCACCTTTGCTGTGTAAACGTAGCTATAAACGTAGCTATCAATTTACGTAGCGTACTGCTCAGTGCTCGAGAAATTGTGATACGCAAGAGCGAAGTGGTGCTTGAATGAATAGCCAATCATATTGCTCAGCAGTGGCTGCTCGTCAGAGAAGGAAGAGGTGGACCATGCTACTCAGTGAATTTCATTATAATAAAAATAGTGGGAACGTAAAAAAAAGGTTTCCTTTTTAGATACAACTATACAAAATATATTCACGTCACCAAATAACTGATTAAAATACACTGTTTTTCAATGAAGGTCTACAGTAGTCTCAACAGCATTCTGTAGGGCAGCACCATGGGTGGAAAAAGTACCCAATTGTGATACTTGAGTAAAAGTATAGATACCTTAAAGAAAGTGACTCCAGCTAAAGTTGAATTAATCAAGTAAAATACTACTTGAGTAAAAGTCTAAACGTATTTGGTTCTAAGTATACTTCAATATCAAAAGTAAATAAATTGCAAAAATATACTTAAGTATTAAAAGTAAAAGTATAAATCACTTACTGATGGCACCATTTTATTGTTTTTAATATGTATGGATAGCCAGGGACACACTCAGACATCATTTACAAATGAAGCGTTTGTGTTTAGTGAGTTCGCCATATCAGAGGCAGTAGGGATAACCACGTGTTCTCTTGATAAGTGTGTGAATTGGACCATTTTCCTGTCCTGCTTAACATTCCAAATGTAAAGAGTACTTATGTGTGTCAGGGAAAATGTATTGAGTAAAAAGTACATTCTGTTCTTTAGGAATGTAGTGAAGTAAAAGTTTTCCCAAAAATAAATAGTAAATTAGAGGACAGATACCCCCAAAAAAACGACTTAAGTATTAGTTTGAAGTATCAATTATGTAGCCAGAGAACAGCAATTTTCCATCCTCCTCTGGGCACATTGACTTCGATACAAAACCTAGGAGGCTCATGGTTCTCACCCCCTACCATAGACTTATTGAGTAATTATGACATTTTCCAGAGGACGTCCTCCAACCTATCAGAAATCTTGCAGCATGAACTGACATGTTGTCCATCCAATCAGAGCATCAGAAAATGAATCTAATACTGAAAGCATAAGCTACAGCTAGCTAGCACTGCATTGTATAAAATGTGGTGAGTAAATGACTCAAAGAGAGAGAAAAACAATAGTTGAACAGCTTTGAACAAAAACATTTATTTACAAATGAAGGAGAAGTAGCAGAAAGAGAGAGAGAGAGAGATACACTACATGACCAAAAGTATGTGGACACCTGCTCATGAAACATTTCATTCCAAAATCATGGATATTATTACGGAGTTGGTCCCCCCCTCCTTTGCTGCTATAACAGCCTCCACTCTTCTGGGAAGGCTTTCCACTAGATGTTGGAACTTTGCTGCGAGAACTTGCTTCCATTCAGCCACAAGAGCATTAGTGAGGTCGGGTACTGGCGTTGGGCGATTAGGCCTGGCTCGCAGTCGGCGTTCCAATTCATCCCACTCGTGTTCGATGGGGTTGAGGTCAGGGTTCTGTGCAGGCCAGTCAAGTTCTTGCACACCGATCTCGACAAAGCATTTCTGTATGGATCTTGCTTTGTGCACGGGGGCATTATCATGCTGAAACAAGAAAGGGCAAAGTTGGAAGCATATAATTGTCTAGAATGTCATTGTATGCTGTAGCGTTAAGACTTCCCTTCACTGGAACTAAGGGGCCTAGGCCGAACCATGAAAACAACCCCAGACCATTATTCTTCCTCCACCAAATTTAACAATTGGCACTGTGCATTTGGTCAGGTAGCATTCTCCTGGCATCCGCCAAACCCAGATTCGTCTGTCGGACTGCCAGATTGTAAAGAATGACTCATCACTCCAGCGAACGGATTTCCACTGCTCCAGAGTCCAGTGGCGGCGAGCTTTACACCACTCCAGCTGACGCTTGGCATTGCGCATGGTGATCTTAGGCTTGTGTGCGGCTGCTTGGCCATGGAAACCCATTTCATGAAGCTCCCGACGAACAGTTCAATGTGTTGACGTTGCTTCCAGAGGCAGTTTGGAACATGTTGTATCCGAGCAACAGACAACTCTTACGCTTCAGCACTCGGCGGGTCCGATCTATGAGCTTGTGTGACACATCCAAGTATATATGACCAAATTTTTAATAGACAAAAATTGTACGTTTGAATTCCGTAAAGTGAGTCCGGAAGAGGTGAAAAAAAATATTGTTGTCTGTCAACAATGACAAGCAAACAGGATCTGACAACTTGGATGGAAGATTACTGAGGATAATAGAGGACGATATTGTCTCTCCTATTTGCCATATCTTCAATTTAAGCATACTAGAAAGTGTGTGCCCTCAGGCCTGGAGGGAAGCAGAAGTAATTCCGATACCTTAGAGTATTAAAGCCTCCTTTACTGACTCAAATAGCCGACCAATAAGCCTGTTACCAACCCGTAGTAAAGTTTTTGGAAGAAATAGTGTTTGACCAGATACCAATGCTATTTTACAGTAAACAAATTGACAACAGACTTTCAGCATGCTTATAGATAAGGACATTCAACAAGCACAGCACTTACACAAATGACTGATGATTGGCTGAGAGAAATTTATGATAAAAAGATTGTTGGAACTGTTTTGTTAGACTTCAGTGCCGCTTTAGACATTATCAATCGTAGTCTGCTGCTGGAAAAACCTATGTATTATGGCTTTACATCCCCTGCTATATTGTGAAAAAATAGTTATCTGTCTAACAGAACACAGAAGGTGTTCTTTAATGGAGGCCTCTCCAACAGAATCCAGGTAGAATCAGGAATTCCACAAGGCAGCTGTCTAGGCCCCTTACATTCTTCAGTGTTTACTAACGACATGCTACTGGCTTTGAGTAAATCCAGTGTGTCTGTGTATGCGGATAACTCAACACTAAACACATCAGCTACTACAGCAACTGAAATGACTGAAACACTTAACAAAGAGCTGCAGTTAGTTTCCAAATGGGTGGCAAGGAATAAGTTAGTCCTAAATATTTCCAAAACTAAAAGCATTGTATTTAAGACAAATCATTCACTAAACCCTAAACCTCAACTAAATCTTGTAATAAATCATGTGGAAATTGAGCAAGTTGAGGTGACTAAACTGCTTGGAGTAACCCTGGATTGTAAACTGTCATGGTCAAAACATATTGATACAAAAGTAGTAAGATGGGGGGAAGTCTGTTCGTAATAAAGAGCTACTCTACCTTCTTAACAGCACTATCAACAAGGCAGGTCCTACAGGCTCTAGTTTTGTCGCACCTGGACTACTGTTCAGTCGTGTGGTCAGGTGCTACAAAGAGGGACTTAGGAAAATTGCAATTGGCTCAGAACAGTGCAGCACGGCTGGCCCTTGGATGTACACAGAGAGCTAACATTAATAATATGCATGTCAATCTCTCCTGGCTCAAAGTGGAGGAGAGATTGACTTCATCACTACTTGTATTTGTGAGAGGTATTGACATGTTGAAAGCACTGAGCTGTCTGTTTAAACGACTAGCACACCGCTCAGACACCCATGCATACCCTACAAGACATGTCCCCAGAGGTCTCTTCACAGTCCCCAAGTCCAGAACAGACTATGACTACATGGAACTCTATCCCACATCTGGTAACTGATGCAAACAGTAGAATGTGGTATTAGAGTAGGGGCCTGAGGGCACACAGTGTGTTGTGAAATATATTATGAATGTGTTGTAATGTTTTTAAAGTTGTATAACTATTTTAATGTTGCTGAACCCCAGGAAGAGTAGCTGCTGCCTTGGCAGGAACTAATGGGGATCCATAATAAACCCCAGGAAGAGTAGCTGCTGCCTTGGCAGGAACTAATGGGGATCCATAATAAACCCCAGGAAGCGTAGCTGCTGCCTTGGCAGGAACTAATGGGGATCCATAATAAACCCCAGGAAGCGTAGCTGCTGCCTTGGCAGGAACTAATGGGGATCCATAATAAACCCCAGGAAGAGTAGCTGCTGCCTTGGCAGGAACTAATGGGGATCCATAATAAACCCCAGGAAGAGTAGCTGCTGCCTTGGCAGGAACTAATGGGGATCCATAATAAACCCCAGGAAGAGTAGCTGCTGCCTTGGCAGGAACTAATGGGGGTCCATGATATACCCCAGGAAGAGTATGTGCTGCCTTGGCAGGAACTAATGGGGGTCCATGATAAACCCCAGGAAGAGTATGTGCTGCCTTGGTAGGAACTAATGGGGATCCATAATAAACCCCAGGAAGCGTAGCTGCTGCCTTGGCAGGAACTAATGGGGATCCATAATAAACCCCAGGAAGAGTAGCTGCTGCCTTGGCAGGAACTAATGGGGATCCATAATAAACCCCAGGAAGAGTAGCTGCTGCCTTGGCAGGAACTAATGGGGATCCATAATAAACCCCAGGAAGAGTAGCTGCTGCCTTGGCAGGAACTAATGGGGATCCATAATAAACCCCAGGAAGAGTAGCTGCTGCCTTGGCAGGAACTAATGGGGATCCATAATAAACCCCAGGAAGAGTAGCTGCTGCCTTGGCAGGAACTAATGGGGGTCCATGATATACCCCAGGAAGAGTATGTGCTGCCTTGGCAGGAACTAATGGGGGTCCATGATAAACCCCAGGAAGAGTAGCTGCTGCCTTGGTAGGAACTAATGGGGATCCATAATAAATACAAATACAAGTAAGGCCATGCTCATATATTTTTTTTAAATGGTGCCTAGTGCCACAATTTTTCTGCATTTTAGTCTTCAATTGTTTCAATGGTAGACTGTGACATGGCAGGTACATGTAGAACTGTGAAAATGCGCTGAAAAGTGCTGCTGCTTTGAAAGTGGTGTGGTAAGATTGAAAATTGATTGAAAATTCTCTCACCACACGTTTTCCTGGCGTCTCTGCAGGTAGGTGCAGCCACTCTGTATAATCACAAGAAAATATGTTCATGTGCAAAACAATAACATAATAATTTAAAAAATAATGTTTAGAAAAAGTACAAGAAACACGCAAGTTAATGTCAAAAGTTACTGTGTACTTGGATCTTAAAAATTCATATTCTGTTCATGGTGTTCATTTAAGTGAAAATGCCCTCGAAGCCGGTGTTTTGGAGGACATATTGGCACGGGTGCTGCAAACCTTATCAATATATCCTCCAAACACCGGCTATGAGGGCATTATCACCTTTATACAACGGGTTACCAACATATTCAAATAATGATAAAAATATATATATTTTTTTAGGATTTCATTCATACTATTTCATCCTTCCACAAGATACAGTCCCGACACAAAATCTAGGGTTGCTACCCAAGCCGGCTGGTCGTTGGTTAGAGATGTGATTCAGTTGTTCAGTATTTTTGTTCTGGATCTATGGACGCGACCAAGTCATTCGTTCTAAATGTTTACATTTCCTTACTGGCTGGCAACATTCTTATCTCTTGCTTGCTAGCTAGCCATCTACAGCTAATGTACAGTCACATAAAAAAAGCAGCTAGAATAACAGCAAAGTAGCTACATTTGCATTTGTTTAAGCTGTTTGCTAGTGACATTTATTTGGATACATCCATAGCAATGAGCTACTGAGGCGCAATTTCACCTGGCATAAAAAAAAAGTGCTCTCTCGTCAGGACACTGTTGTTCAGAGGAGCTGGCCAACAACACAGCTAACACAGTCACTTCAAACTGAAGCTGGAAAGACTGCAAAGTAGCTGCACTTTTTCCCATTTCCATTCCTTTGTATATATCCATAAAGATTATGCCAGCTGATTCATGATTTTGACTGGCGGAGAAACGTTGCCTGTCTGTCTCGTCCCGAGTCCCGACATGTTCATTACTATGGGGCAGCTGGAAATCCAATTTGAATATTGATACAATGTTGCAAATATCGGAGAGACAGACAGCAAGGTTTACACTGTTGATAACTAAATGTTAGGCTAAAATAAATCATGTCTAGATGCTTTAGATAGTGGACATCGAGTTTATAAATTGCCTGGCTGGGCTGAAGAGACAGTGGATTGCGCAATCAGATGGAACTGAGTAAATAGGCATTTTAATCATAGATTTAGCCTGTGGTAACTTGTGGAATAGACACTGGCTGGAATGCGGGTTTTAACCAATCAGCATTCAGGATTAGACACACCCTTTGTATAAATTATAGGTACAGCATAAATATAGAACCTGTAACTTGTTAGATCATATTTCCCTTAGGGGATTCCACTCTGGATTAGGCTGTGTTGCAGCTTTAACTCAGGTTTATGTTTTAGATTTGCAGGTGTATAATATACACATGGCAAAATACATATTGAAAGGCAAATGTGTCTTTCCCACTCCCACCTAGTTTATAGTCAATAATATATTAACTGCACTACCACATCACACTCCTGAGGAATATGACACTTTGTTTATTGTTTACTATCTAAGGGCTATATTAAATTAAAAAGCTGCCAAACAGGTTTCAGTGCTGTCAGGGATAAACAAATATTGGTCCTGTGATGTAAGAATGCATGTTTAGATTCATGGAGCTGGTGGTTGCAGTGTTGACACTATGTTGACAGTGTTGACACTATGTTGACAGTGTTGACACTATGTTGACAGTGTTGACAGTGTTTACACTATGTTGACAGTGTTTACACTATGTTGACAGTGTTGACACTATGTTGACAGTGTTGACAGTGTTGACAGTGTTTACACTATGTTGACAGTGTTGACACTATGTTGACAGTGTTTACACTATGTTGACACTATGTTGACACTATGTTGACAGTGTTTACACTATGTTTACAGTGTTGACACTATGGTTACAGTGTTGACACTATGTTGACAGTGTTTACACTATGTTGACAGTGTTTACACTATGTTGACAGTGTTTATACTATGTTGACAGTGTTTGCTCTATGTTTACAGCATTTACTCTATGTTTACAGTGTTTACACTATGTTTACAGAATTTACTCTATGTTTACAGTGTTTACACTATGTTTACAGTGTTTACACTATGTTGACACTATGTTTACAGCGTTTACACTATGCTTACTCTATGTTTACAGTGTTTAGAGTGTTTACTCTATGTTTACAGTGTTCACGCTATGTTTACTCTGTTTCCAGTGTTTATGCTATGTTTACAGTGTTTACACTATGTTTACAGCATTTACACTATGTTTACTCTATGTTTACAGTGTTTACACTATGTTTACAGCGTTTTCTTTATGTTTACTCTATGTTTACAGTGTTTACCCTATGTTTACTCTGTTTACTCTATGTTTACAGTGTTTACACTATGTTTACAGTGTTTACACTATGTTTACTCTATGTTTACAGTGTTTACACTAGGTTTACTCTATGTTTACAGTGTTTACACTATGTTTACTCTATATTTACAGTGTTTACACTATGTTTACACTATGTTTACTTTATGTTTACAGTGTTTACACTATGTTGACAGTGTTTACACTATGTTGACACTATGTCTACAGTGTTTACACTGTGTTGACACTATGTTTACAGTGTTTACTCTAGGTTTACTCTACGTTTACTATATTTACAGTGTTTACCCTATGTTTACTCTATGTTTACTCTATGTTTACAGTGTTTAGAGTGTTTACTCTATGTTTACAGTGTTTACGCTATGTTTACTCTGTTTCCAGTGTTTATGCTATGTTTACAGTGTTTACACTATGTTTACTCTATGTTTACAGTGTTTAGAGTGTTTACTCTATGTTTACAGTGTTTACGCTATGTTTACTCTGTTTCCAGTGTTTATGCTATGTTTACAGTGTTTACACTATGTTTACAGCATTTACACTATGTTTACTCTATGTTTACAGTGTTTACACTATGTTTACAGCGTTTTCTTTATGTTTACTCTATGTTTACAGTGTTTACCCTATGTTTACTCTATGTTTACTCTATGTTTACAGTGTTTACACTATGTTTACAGTGTTTACACTATGTTTACTCTATGTTTACAGTGTTTACACTAGGTTTACTCTATGTTTACAGTGTTTACACTATGTTTACTCTATATTTACAGTGTTTACACTATGTTTACACTATGGTTACTTTATGTTTACAGTGTTTACACTATGTTTACAGTGTTTACACTATGTTTACAGTGTTTACACTATGTTGACACTATGTCTACAGTGTTTACACTGTGTTGACACTATGTTTACAGTGTTTACTCTAGGTTTACTCTGTGTTTACTATGTTTACAGCGTTTACACTATGTTTACAGTGTTTACACTATGTTTACTCTATGTTTACAGTGTTTACACTATGTTTACTCTATGTTTACAGTGTTTACACTATGTTTACTCTATGTTTACAGTGTTTACACTATGTTTACTTTATGTTTACAGCATTTACTCTGTTTACTCTATGTTTACAGTGTTTACACTATGTTTACACTATGTTTACTTTATGTTTACTCTATAATTACAGTGTTTACACTATGTTTACAGCATTTACTCTATGTTTACTCTATGTTTACAGTGTGAAGTGAAATAAGCACATTGTCTCAAAAATGCTGCATGGGAAGATTTACGCTTACTTGTTATCCAGTTCAGATTGAATACTGCCATTTTACAAATGAACCAAATGATAACGTTCCTATGGTTAACTTTCCCTTCTCTCTGTCCATTGACCTGTTACTGTACAGTCTACTACACAGTGGTTCAAATGCTCTTAATCTGTTTCTTACATGTTGAATCATACAGGACATTCCCCCCCAGAAGTAAAATATGAAACCAAGATTATACAGGCTATACGGCTATACAGGCTATACGGCTATACAGGCCTAGACATCTATACAGGCCTACACATCTAGACATCTATACAGGCCTAAACATCTATACAGGCCTACACATCTAGACATCTATACAGGCCTACACATCTAGACATCTATACAGGCCTACACATCTAGACATCTATACAGGCCTACACATCTAGACATCTATACAGGCCTAGACATCTATACAGGCCTACACATCTAGACATCTATACAGGCCTACACATCTAGACATCTATACAGGCCTACACATCTAGACATCTATACAGGCCTAGACATCTATACAGGCCTACACATCTAGACATCTATACAGGCCTAGACATCTATACAGGCCTACACATCTAGACATCTATACAGGCCTAGACAGCTATCAGACCCAGTGCCTAGACAACTATCAGACCCAGTGCCTAGACAGCTATCAGACCGAGTGCCTAGACAGCTATCAGACCGAGTGCCTAGACAGCTATCAGACCCAGTGCCTACACAGCTATCAGACCCAGTGCCTAGACAGCTATCAGACCGAGTGCCTAGACAGCTATCAGACCGAGTGCCTAGACAGCTATCAGACCCAGTGCCTAGACAGCTATTAGACCCCGTGCCTACACAGCTATCAGACCCCGTGCCTACACAGCTATCAGACCCAGTGCCTAGACAACTATCAGACCCAGTGCCTACACAGCTATCAGACCCAGTGCCTACACAGCTATCAGATCCCGTGCCTAGACAGCTATCAGACCCAGTGCCTACACAGCTATCAGATCCCGTGCCTACACAGCTATCAGACCCCGTGCCTAGACAGCTATCAGACCCAGTGCCTACACAGCTATCAGACCCCGTGCCTACACAGCTATCAGATCCCGTGCCTAGACAGCTATCCGTGCCAGGATAAAGTGTGTAACCGGGCAGTTGAAATCGGCGAGGGGGCACCATTTATTTAGGTTCTTGCGTTGGAATGATATTGAATTCTGCTTATATCACGCTATATGACAGTAAACCAAGAGACTTTTGAGGATACAGGTTGGCGCGAAACCTCCAGCCCATCTCCACTGCACTGTTTCAGCACAATGGTACAATGATTTTACACGGCAAAGCAAGGCCGTTTTGCCAATGAATATCGGCTATAATTCACCTATTACAAACAGCATATGTGAATGCAGCCATACACACAGCTGTCTTACCTAAATAATGCTAACTAAACAATGCTAACTAAATAATGCTAACTAAACAATGCTAACTAAATAATGCTAACTAAATAATGCTAATGAAACAATGCTAACTAAACAATGCTAACTAAATAATGCTAACTAAATAATGCTAACTAAATAATGCTAACTAAACAATGCTAACGAAATAATGCTAACTTAATAATGCTACCTAATATTGCTAACTAAATAATGCTAACTAAATGCTGAAAGTAGTAACCTTGTTATTCAAGCATTCAAACAGTTGGCATTAGCGCTGCTAGGCTTGGCAGCGGCCTCGATGGTTGGACGTTCTCCTCCTTTTGGCTTTGTTTGGGTACTTTGGCAAAGCCAATTTCTGATATCCATTGTGGCAGTTTAGCTGGTTCGAGCTAGCTAAATAGGCTAAGGCTAATAACACTAATGTATTTTACAGCTAACTAAGAAGCTAACTAAACTCTGGAATGGTGGGGCGTGAGGCAGAGTTGAGAGAAGCAGCTTCAACAGTAAACTTGACCCCCGCAGTTATAAATCAAAATCATAATATTACAGGCGGAGTCGTACCTCGTTATTCACATAGCCTACCACAGATGAGAGGGGTTTTCCCCCCGCTTTTTGTGGAAACCCAAAGGAATCATACCTACCTGCCCCAGTGGCTTTCCAGAGTCCCCTACACACACCGTGTCCATTGTGTTGACACAGCGCAGTGGAGATACAGATTTTGTGCCAACCTATCACTCAAATCATTTGAACTTTTTAGTAATTTTTATAGAGCGACATACAACTAAAACTGAGGAGGCACAAGTTTCAACTGAGCGGGCTAAGCACCCTTTTGCCTCCCTCATGGAGTAATTTCATTGAAATGATGTGGAAACAATATTGATCCAACCAGTGTATGCCCAGTTGAATACAGCTATACTGGCCTACACAGCTATACAGGGATAGAGAGAGAGAGAGAGAGAGAGAGAGAGAGAGAGAGAGAGAGAGAGAGAGAGAGAGAGAGAGAGAGAGAGAGAAATTGTAGAGTGAATGATAACACGTTCTAAGTTTGTTATGATAACACATTCTAAATTCGTTATGATAACACGTTCTATGTTCTAAATTCGTTATGATAACACGTTCTATGTTCTAAATTCGTTATGATAACACGTTCTATGTTCTAAATTCGTTATGATAACACGTTCTATGTTCTAAATTCGTTATGATAACACGTTCTATGTTCTAAATTTGTTATGATAACACGTTCTAAGTTCGTTATGATAACACGTTCTAAGTTCTATGTTTAATGTGCTGTTGTGCAGGTCGAATCGAGAATGCCAGATAGACCAGCATCACCGCAACCAGTGCCAATACTGCCGGCTGAAGAAATGCTTCCGTGTTGGCATGCGCAAAGAAGGTAACTAACTATCCCATCTTACCTATTGCACAACATCTCCGCCAGTCAGACCATGCCTAAAGCAGAGGCCAATTCAAATGTTCCATATATCCTAACTGACTGCATCAAGATAGTTTGCCCCTGCCGTTATAAACAGAGCCGACATTTCACAACTCTTGTCAGGTGGCCAAAATATTTGCATATTTACACTGTAAACTACATCAAGCTCAATTTTAAAAGCCCCAACGCTATTTTAAGGTGTTAATGGGCGAGGAAAACTGTCTCACAGTTTCATATAAACGCTAACATGTTTTATACTTATATCATGTGGCATAGTATTTGTAAACCAGTTTAGCTCTATCCTCTAACCAACACACTCTTGACCCCTAGACTCTAAGTACCACTACGTAGTGCGTATCATTCAGGGATAGGTGCCAGAGGCATTTCCCAGGCAGTGTGAAGGTTGAATAACCTAGCCTGTATTCTGCTTTGAGCTGACACCAGCCCAGAGCTATATTCAGCAGGGATATTCATTCAGGGGTCAGAGTCACCCAACGACAGCACTGACGAAGCCTGGCCACAGTGTTTCCACATTACCTGGAACCGCGTGGATCACCTTAGCCGGTTGGTGGGTCCAACTTGAGGGGTCATTCAAAAAAAAGACTTCCACCCCTCCCCAACGTAAAAAATATTTTGACATGACCCTCCCCTTGTACTGTAAAAAAAATTGGACACCCTCTCTCACAATAGTGTTTACGGCCACAAATACACTACATGACCAAAAGTATGTGGACACCTGCTCGTCGAACATCTTATTCCAAAATCATGGGCATTAATAGGGAGTTGGTCCCCCCCTTTCCTGCTATAGCTGCCTCCACTCTTCTGGGAAGGCTTTCCACTAGCTGTTGGAACATTGCTGTGGGGACTTGCATTCAGCCACAAGAGCATTAGTGAGGTCCTTCTGTAGCTCAGTTGGTAGAGCATGGCGCTTGTAACGCCAGGGTAGTGGGTTCGATTCCCGGGACCACCCATACGTAGAATGTATGCACACATGACTGTAAGTCGCTTTGGATAAAAGCGTCTGCTAAATGGCATATATTATTATTATTATTATTATTATTATTATAGGTCGGGCACTGATGTTGGGTGATTAGGCCTGGCTCGCAGTCGGCGTTCCAATTCATCCCAAAGGTGTTCGATGGGATTGAGGTCAGGGCCTAACCCGAACCATGAAAAACAGGCCCCAGACCATTATTCCTCCTCCACCAAACTTTACAGTTGGCACTAGGCATTGGGGCAGGTAGCATTTACCTGGCATCCGCCAAACCCAGATTTGTCCATCAGACGGTGAAACGTGACTCATCACTCCTGAAATAGCCAATTCACTCATTTGAAGGAGTGTCTACATACTGTACTTTTGTGTATATATAGTGTAACTGTAGCTACCCTGTGTTTATAAATGTGGATATCAACTTCGACACTTCAGCAGGCTGCGGGCCAGGAGGTTGAGGGTCCGCCGACCACCACGGACAAGCTAACTCTCCTTGCATGTTTCATTAGTTTCACTACATGTATCTTTATTTAACTCTGCAAGTCAGTTAAGAAAATATTCTTATTTTCAATGACGGCCTAGGAACAGTGGGTTAACTGGTCTAGGAACAGTGGGTTAACTGGTCTAGGAACAGTGGGTTAACTGGTCTAGGAACAGTGGGTTAACTGGTCTGGGAACAGTGGGTTAACTGGTCTAGGAACAGTGGGTTAACTGGTCTAGGAACAGTGGGTTAACTGGTCTAGGAACAGTGGGTTAACTGGTCTAGGAACAGTGGGTTAACTGGTCTAGGAACAGTGGGTTAACTGGTCTAGGAACAGTGGGTTAACTGGTCTAGGAACAGTGGGTTAACTGGTCTAGGAACAGTGGGTTAACTGGTCTAGGAACAGTGGGTTAACTGGTCTAGGAACAGTGGGTTAACTGCCTTGTTCAGGGGAACAGTGGGTTAACTGGTCTAGGAACAGTGGGTTAACTGGTCTAGGAACAGTGGGTTAACTGGTCTAGGAACAGTGGGTTAACTGGTCTAGGAACAGTGGGTTAACTGGTCTAGGAACAGTGGGTTAACTGGTCTAGGAACAGTGGGTTAACTGGTCTAGGAACAGTGGGTTAACTGCCTTGTTCAGAATGACAGATGTTTACCTTGTCAGCTCGGGATTCAATCTTGCAACCTTTCGGTTACTGTTCCAACACTCTAACCACTAGGCTACCTGCCACCCCACTACGATCAGAGCTGCAGACAATAATCAGCTGGGTCAGCATTTCCCAAACTGGGTCCTGGGGACCCCAAGTGGTGCACATGTTGGTTTTTGCTCTAAAACTACACAGCGGATTTAAATTATCAAAGCTTGATGATTAGTTTATTATTTGAATCAGCTGTGTAGTGTTAGGGCAGAAGAAAACTAAATGTGCACGAGGGGGCCCCAGGACCCAGTTTGGGAAACCCTTGGGCTAGGCATCTACAGCTCTGTCAGCATATCTTTCGTCTTGCAAGAAAATCCTAAGGTGGAAATCCAATTTTCAAAATGTTGATGCTATATTTATAGAAAATATATGCAACAATTTTTCCACCAATGCACCACAACCAATAAGCAAAGCATACCGACTTGGGGGAGCTTCAACTTCATAGTTTGCGTTTTCAACACCACAATCTGAACAGTTTTGGATGCTGGAATTTTATTTTGGACGATTCCTACAGGATCATTTTTAAATAGCCTAATCAGATTAAAACATTGAGACCGTGGTTGTGTTTATGCCACACCTAAAAGGAAATACATTTTGAAAAGTGAAAGGACAAATATTTTGGCTATATTGGAGGCAGAGTGAGCATGACTTTCCTGGGAACATTATGACAGCGCATCTCATTATGTCTCTCTAGACCCAGAACTGATCCAAATTAAATTAATGGAATGAAATATTCAAATTATAGGGCTTTCGCTCCATTATTCAAATGACATTTTCAATGCAGTTTACAGCCTAGAGTGGAATGTTGTTCTCACTTGAAAACCATCATGCAGTTATTTGTTGCACGGCTCGTCTAGGGAGGATATGTGAATTGTCCCTAAACATGATCATTAAGGAAGCGTTTTGAGCTGAGTGTCTCATGTCTTCATTGTTCTTTCATGCGCAATGACGTACCTGGCCTCTCCGCTTACATAAAACATTGGTGCAGCTTTGAATGATTGTATGTGTGGTTTGATGCTAGTTAGCATATTATAGATCTGGGCAAACAATCCACCTATCACTATTGTCACTATGAATGGTGGATAGAGGACAGGTTAGACTGTTAGACTAGACTATACTTACCTGTGATGTAGTAAACGTTTTGGAAGCACTAAAACACCTTAATATAGGGGAGACTCATGCAAACAGATGAGAAAATGTGTCTAGGGTGGAAGACATGTTATAGTAAAACCTGGTAATGATTTAGTAAAACCTGTAATGATTTAGTAAAACCTGGTAATGATTTAGTAAAACCTGTAATGATTTAGTGAAACCTGGTAATGATTTAGTAAAACCTGGTAATGATTTAGTAAAACCTGGTAATGATTTAGTAAAACCTGGTAATGATTTAGTAAAACCTGGTAATGATTTAGTAAAACCTGGTAATGATTTAGTAAAACCTGTAATGATTTAGTGAAACCTGGTAATGATTTAGTAAAACCTGTAATGATTTAGTGAAACCTCTAATGATTTAGTGAAACCTGGTAATGATTTAGTAAAACCTGGTAATGATTTAGTAAAACCTGGTAATGATTTAGTGAAACCTGGTAATGATTTAGTAAAACCTGGTAATGATTTAGTAAAACCTGGTAATGATTTAGTAAAACCTGGTAATGATTTAGTAAAACCTGGTAATGATTTAGTAAAACCTGGTAATGATTTAGTAAAACCTGTAATGATTTAGTGAAACCTGGTAATGATTTAGTAAAACCTGTAATGATTTAGTGAAACCTCTAATGATTTAGTGAAACCTGGTAATGATTTAGTAAAACCTGGTAATGATTTAGTAAAACCTGGTAATGATTTAGTAAAACCTGGTAATGATTTAGTAAAACCTGGTATTGATTTAGTAAAACCTGGTAATGATTTAGTAAAACCTGGTAATGATTTAGTAAAACCTGGTAATGATTTAGTGAAACCTGGTAATGATTTAGTAAAACCTGGTAATGATTTAGTAAAACCTGGTAATGATTTAGTAAAACCTGGTAATGATTTAGTAAAACCTGTAATGATTTAGTAAAACCTGGTAATGATTTAGTAAAACCTGGTAATGATTTAGTAAAACCTGCAGAAGTGTCAATGTAAACCAGGGAAAAAAACACCATGCTCCTCTGTGCACAATAAAAAAACACACTACCCTTCCCAACTCAAAAGAAAAAGTTTAACATCCCTTCCCAAATCAAAAAAAAAGTTTAAAAAGTCCCCTATTTTACATCAGCCTCTATAACCTCTACAAAGCCCTTTCTCTCCCCCTCTTCCCCTCTCCTCCCTCTCTCTCTTCCCTCCAGCAGTCCAGCGTGGACGTATCCCTCCATCCCACTCAGGCATCAGTCCCACTTCTTTGGTCGGCGGAGGTGGTGGTACTGGGGCCGGGCCAGTAGGGGGCGAATTCTTCAACGGCCAGCCTGTGTCTGAGCTCATCTCCCAGCTGCTCCGTGCTGAACCGTACCCCAGCAGCCGCTATGGTCCCCAGTATGGCCAGCAGCAGCAGATGCAAGGTGCTGGAGGAGGCTCCGTCATGGGCATCGACAACATCTGTGAGCTGGCGGCACGCCTCCTCTTCAGCACCATCGAGTGGGCCAGAAACATCCCCTACTTCCCTGAGCTGCCCGTCTCTGAGCAGGTGGCTCTGCTGAGACTGAGCTGGAGCGAGCTGTTCATCCTGAACGCAGCCCAGTCCGCCCTGCCCCTACACATGGCCCCACTGCTGGCCGCCGCCGGCTTCCACTCCTCGCCCATGTCAGCAGAGAGGGTGGTGTCCTTCATGGACCAGGTGAGGGTGTTCCAGGACCAGGTGGACAAGCTGACCCGACTTCAGGTGGACTCGGCAGAGTACAGCTGCCTCAAGGCCATCGCCCTCTTGTCTCCAGGTCAGTGTACTGGTTGGTCGTCTCTCTAAGGCCATCGCCCTCTTGTCTCCAGGTCAGTGTACTGGTTGGTCGTCTCTCTAAGGCCACCACCCTCCTGTCTCCAGGTCAGTGTACTGGTTGGTCGTCTCTCTAAGGCCCAAACCAAAACCCCTATACAGACACTGGGAGATGAATTCACCTTTTAGCAGGACAATAAGGCCAAATCTACTTACCAAGAAGACAGTAAAGAAGACATTGAAGTTGAGTTACAGTTTTGACTTTAATCTGCTTGAAAATCTCACAGCTCTTAAAGACTTACCCAGAAACCCTCACAGCTGTAATCTCTTCCAAAGGTGATTCTAACATGTGTTGACGCAGGGGGTTGAATACTTATCTCATCAATATATATTAGTGTTTTAGTATTTTTAGTAAGAAATGACAATTAAATCAATTTTAATCCCACTTTGTAACAACTGTAACGGGATTCGTCCTCCTCTGACGAGGAGAGATGGGAACAATATGACACCTGAAACCCCACCTCTTTAAGGAATACCTAGGATAGGTTAAGTAATCCCTCTCACCCCACCCCCCCTAAGTTTTAGATGCACTATTGTTAAGTGACTGTCCCACTGGATGTCATAAGGTGAATGCACCAATTTGTAAGTCGCTCTGGATAAGAGCGTCTGCTAAATGACTTAAATGTAAATGTAAATGCAATATGCAGCGTGGTAAGTGTTCATGATATTTAATAGAACAGAACACTTCAATACCAAAACAACAAGAGAAGGAAAAATGAAACCACCGAAACAGCTCCGTCAGGTGCAAAACACACTAAACAGAAAACAACTACCCACAAACACCTAAGTATGGTTCTCAATCAGAGACAACGATTGACAGCTGCCTCTGATTGGGAACCATACCAGGCCAAACACAGAAATACAAAACATAGAACAAAAATATAGAATGCCCACCCGAACTCACGCCCTGACCAAACTAAAATAGAGTCATAAAAAAGGTACTAAGGTCAGGACGTGACAACAACACATTTTTGAAAAAGTCAAGGGGTGTGAATACTTTCTGAGGTCACTGTAACTCTTCCCTGCTCTCAGATTAGAAAGAGAGAATATGGGAGGAAGTGGGATACAAGCCCAGGCTCATAACTTTGGAATGAGTGTTCATTTTTACTCCCACTAGTATTTCAATCTAGACAAAATGAGTCATGCAGATTCTAAAGTCAGTCTATAGGTCAGCATTTCTCATATGAACAGCCTTTTAAAGCATTATATCTCTGTCCAAATGAGAAATATGGACCTACAACTCTGCAATAGTACATCTGCTCTTTCAGTCAGCATGTCTCATTGATCTCAGGCTGTGTGAGACATAATTTTCTCCTCCACTGTAGCTCTTGCCTGTGTTCTCCATTGTAGCACCAACCATTTCTGAACTTCTGATTGACTTTAAATCCATGCTTACGTCTGTCTGTGTGTCCTCTGTTGTCCTCTTCAGATGCGTGTGGTCTGACAGACCCCATCCACGTAGAGTCTCTGCAGGAGAAGGCCCAGGTGGCTCTGATGGAGTACGAGAGGATGCAGTACCCGGGTCAACCCCAGCGCTTCGGCCGTCTGCTCCTCCGCCTGCCTGCCCTCAGGGCCGTGCCCGCCAACCTCATCTCCCAGCTGTTCTTTATGCGCCTGGTGGGCAAGACGCCCATCGAGACCCTCATCAGGGACATGCAACTCTCTGGGAGCTCCATTAGCTGGCCTTACGTCCCTGGGCAGTGAGGACAGGAGCCTGGGACCCACAGGACCCTGGAGGAACCTGGAAATTGGAACCCAGAATGGGATGGAGAGGGATTAGCCACTGATGTCATTAATGTCTAAATTCTTAAGGATTTAGTAGAGGAGGACTATATTGCTACTCACTCACACAGAGTCAAACACTGAGCTTCCAGTGAATGGAGCTGGAATCACACCATTGGTAGTTTAGCTGTCCGTGTATTCCAAGGAAATTATTAATTTGTCTTGGAGTATATTTCCTGATCTGTATCATGACCTCTCTGAATGACCTGTCTGAAACACAGAACAGGGTTCTAGAACACAGAACAGGGCTCTGAAACACAGAACAGGGCTCTGAAACACAGAACAGGGCTCTGGAACACAGAACAGGGCTCTGAAACACAGAACAGGGTTCTAGAACACAGAATAGGGCTCTGAAACACAGAACAGGGTTCTGAAACACAGAACAGGGCTCTGAAACACAGAACGGGGCTCTGGAACACAGAACGGGGCTCTGAAACACAGAACAGGGCTCCGGAACACAGAACAGGGCTACACAACACGGAACAGGGCTCTGAAACAGAGAACAGGGTTCTAGAACACAGAACATGGTTCTAGAATACAGAACAGGGCTCTGAAACACAGAACAGGACTCTGGAACACAGAACAGGGCTCCGGAACACAGAACAGGGCTCCGAAAATACAGAACAGGGCTCTGAAACACAGAACATGACTCTGGAATACAGAACAGGGCTCTGAAACACAGAATGTGGCTCTTGAACACAGAACAGGGCTCTGAAACACAGAACAGGGCTCTGAAACACAGAACAGGGCTCTGGAACACAGAACAGGGCTCTGGAACACAGAACAGGCCTCTGAAAAACAGAACAGGCCTCTGAAAAACAGAACAGGCCTCTGAAACACAGAACATGACTCTGGAATACAGAACAGGGCTCTGAAACACAGAACACGCCTCTGAAACACAGAACAGGGCTCTGAAACACAGAACAGGGCTCTGGAACACAGAACAGGGCTCTGGAACACAGAACAGGGCTTCTGAAACACAGAACAGGGCTCTGGAACACAGAACAGGGCTCCGAAACACAGAACAGGCCTCTGAAACACAGAACAGGGCTCTGAAACACAGAACAGGCCTCTGAAACACAGACTGTAACTCAAGGCCCAGTGCCACTACTACCTCTGTCCCCATGGCGCCCCACGCGACTCTGACCCCAGGCTCTGTGTGTCTCTCTGGCTGCTGTGTTAGGCCCCTGGGTCTCATGTGGGACCCTATTCCCCTTAGCTACAGTGCATAGGGCTCTGGTACTCAAACGTAGTGCACTGTGAAAGGAATAGGGTGCCATTTGAGATTCAGACACAGGGATTATGAAGCCACAGCCACATACTGCCATTGTATTGTGTTTTGTCCTGAGCTCTCTATTCATGTAAATCGTTGAGTTTGATTTACTCTCATGTTGAGCTTATAGTGTAAAATGTCATGTGTACATTATGCAAATGTGGTCATGTTAAATCTCTGAATGTTATGCAAATAGCGGGCTCTCTCCATAGTATAAGCAATAGCATACATGCTACAGTACATGCTATGGTGCCCGAAAACTTGCACAAGCTAGCAGAGGTGAATGTATAGGGGGCTAGAGGAAGGCTAGGTGGAGCCGTGACCGTACTGCTTAGACCTGAAGGGTAGGGGGCTAGGGGAAGGCTAGGTGGAGCCGTGACCGTACTGCTTAGACCTGAAGGGTAGGGGGCTAGGGGAAGGCTAGGTGGAGCCGTGACCGTACTGCTTAGACCTGAAGGGTAGGGGGCTAGGGGAAGGCTAGGTGGAGCCGTGACCGTACTGCTTAGACCTGAAGGGTAGGGGGCTAGGGGAAGGCTAGGTGGAGCCGTGACCGTACTGCTTAAACCTGAAGGGTAGGGGGCTAGGGGAAGGCTAGGTGGAGCCGTGACCCTACTGCTTAGACCTGAAGGGTAGGGGGCTAGGGGAAGGCTAGGTGGAGCCGTGACCGTACTGCTTAGACCTGAAGGGTAGGGGGTTAGGGGAAGGCTAGGTGGAGCCATGACCGTACTGCTTAGACCAGAAGGGTCGGGGGCTAGGGGAAGCGGTTGCTTTCAGATCAGACATTTCATGTGATCGTCATACAATGTAACTAAAGGTACAGACCCCTTTAAGGACTAAAGGGTATGCTGTGTATTAACAGTAAAACTACGGTACAGTGCACAAGGCTATGTGCATACTCTTAGTGATATTGGCCTGGACTGCAATTTCATGTGACCATGCTTCGTTTTTTGTTCTTTTTTTTGCCAAATGACTTACTCAGAGTGGACGCAGAGTGGACGTATGAATACTGAAATCAAAGAATCTGATGGGATTTTGACTAACGACTTCATTGTGTAGTTCTACATAAGAATAAGAAGTTTTTATTGCGATGTCAAACCAAAATGTAAAGAAAATTGCTACTGCTGACCATGGCTATTTTTGCATTACTAAAAATAAAGTATAAGTACTCTTACTGTGGTTGATTTGAGAATGCTTTCGGTTAGCGACTGATAGACAGACTATCCACAAAGCAGGACAACGGGCATCATTAAAAATGCATTACAGTATAGACATGGCTGTGTTAATAGTGGCATAAACTGCTTTAACACAAGGGGTTGGAACAGGTTCAGGGAACAGAATCAGAACATGGAATGGAAGTGTTTTCTTGAACAGAACTGTTATTTTAAAAGCATGGGAACCGGTTAACTTTTTACTGCAGTGGGCTAAATGAGGGTCACGCAGAGTGTTTCTGGGTAGTCTTAAACAAATGTACTTGGAAACAAAAGTATACACCTCACACACATGGTTAGGGCCTTAATAAAAAGAAGACGCCTGTACCATGTCAGATACAGAGTTGAAATGTTTTACATTTTGAGATTGCATCCCAATATTGCACTTTACATACATCACAGAAAACTGAAATATAACAAAACCGTTTGACATAGAAACACCGGTTTTTAGGCCGTAAAAACAAAAATAGTGTATTAATTATGAAGTTATTACATTTCACCCATTAGGCCACCAGGAAAAGGCTATTAATGTTATTTTATGTTCCGGTCATTTTTTTCCAGACCCACAAAAACGCCTATGCAAAGCCCTCACTATGCCTGCCAGCTGGACATCCTTGCCAGTGTGTGTGCATGTAATGTAGGCTACCTGCCCCTCCGAAGTGTTTCTGTAGCCCCTCCCATCCAAAGCATAGTCTACTGTAGCTCCTCCCCTCCAAAGTGTTTCTGTAGCCCCTCCCCTCCGAAGAATAGCTGTAGCCCCTCCCTTCCGAAGCATAGCTGTAGCCCCTCCCCCCCGAAGCATAGCTGTAGCCCCTCCCCTCCAAAGCATAGCTGTAGCCCCTCCCATCCAAAGCTACTGTAGCCCCTCCCCTCCGAAGCATAGCTGTAGCCCCTCCCTTCTGAAGCATAGCTGTAGCCCCTCCCCTCCGAAGCATAGCTGTAGCCCCTCCCATCCAAAGCATAGTCTACTGTAGCCCCTCCCCTCCGAAGCATAGTCTACTGTAGCCCCCAGGTAGCCCCCAGGTTACAAATGTGATTCAGAAATTAGGAAGAGAGTTTTTATTTGAGAAGAATGGTTTGACTTTTTCGATGCTAGTTAAGGATACTATAGTTATTACGCTTCACATAGGATTTATTAACTACAAAAAGGCAAGGCTTGTTTTATTTGAATTCTGGTGCCGCTATGCACACACAAGCTTGTTAGATAGCTATCTCTGGTCCAACGTTAAACTCTCTGAAGTTCGAAGACATTCAAAGTTTCTTCATAGAAGCCGCTCCTCCGTAGGTATAATTGTGTGGGCCTCGAGTGCCTTCAGAAAGTATTCACACCCCTGGACTTTTTCCACATTTTGTTGTGTTACAGCCTGAATTTAAAATGTATTACATTTAGATTTTGTGTCACTTATCTACACACATTACCCCATAATGTCAAAGTGGAATTATGTAAAAAAATGTATATATACAGTACCAGTCAAAAGTTTTGACATACCTACTCATTCAAGGGTTTTTCTTATTTACATTTTTTCTTCTTCTACATTGTAGAATACCTCATGAAGCTGGTTGAGAGAATGCCATGAGTGTGTAAAGCTGTCAACAAGACAAAGGGTGGCTACTTTGAAGAATCTCAAATATAAAATATATTTTGATTTAACACTTTTTTGGTTACTACATGATTCCATATGTGTTATTTCATAGTTTTGAGGTCTTCGCTGTTATTCTACAATGTATAAAATAGTAAAGGTGTGTCCTAACCTTTGACTGGTACTGTACATATATATATTCTTTCCCGGCTTAAACTTAGATGGAGATTGGTGACATGATTGAGATAAACAGGGGTACATACAACCACTGGGTTGTGGACATTGGAAATGGAGAGATCATTAATGTGGTAACTCCAGGTATGATGTTTTTCTGGAAGTGTATTTATGGTTCATTACAATGCCAGAACTGGGGGAGAATGTAAACATAATCCGAAGTTAAATCTTTAACAGTATAGTTTTGGACAGAACTGACTTCTGAACAGCATAGTAAAACTGACTTCTGAACAAGAACGTTCGAGTCAGAACCTTTTGAACTTATTTAATCAGCTTCAGCATTTGATGTTCTCTCTCTCTCTCTCTCTCTCTCTCTCTCTCTCTCTCTCTCTCTCTCTCTCTCTCTCTCGCTCTCTCTCACTCTCTCTCGCTCTCTCTCTCTCTCGCTCTCTCTCTCTCGCTCTCTCTCTTTCTCTCTCTCTCTCTCATCATCATCAAAACACACACACTCCTTTTTCCCTTCTGTTTGTAGACAGGCCTGCTTCTCCAACAGTAGCTTACCCAGTGGTTCCTGTAAAGGCAAGTTACAATAGAGAAGTTAGAGGATTTGGCAGCAAGGCATGTTTACAGGTGTCAGTGGAAGTGGTGTTAGTAGCAGTGGAAGTGGTGTTAGTAGCAGTGGAAGTGGTGACAGTAGCAGTGGAAGTGGTGATAGTATCAGTGGAAGTGGTGATAGTAGCAGTGGAAGTGGTGATAGTATCAGTGGAAGTGGGGATAGTATCAGTGGAAGTGGTGATAGTAGCAGTGGAAGTGGGGATAGTAGCAGTGGAAGTGGTGATAGTGGAAGTGGTGATAGTAGCAGTGGAAGTGGTGATAGTAGCAGTGGAAGTGGTGATAGTAGCAGTGGAAGTGGTGATAGTATCAGTGGAAGTGGGGATAGTATCAGTGGAAGTGGGGATAGTAGCAGTGGAAGTGGGGATAGTATCATTGGAAGTGGGGATAGTATCATTGGAAGTGGGGATAGTATCAGTGGAAGTGGTGATAGTAGCAGTGGAAGTGGGGATAGTATCAGTGGAAGTGGTGATAGTATCATTGGAAGTGGGGATAGTATCAGTGGAAGTGGTGATAGTAGCAGTGGAAGTGGGGATAGTATCAGTGGAAGTGGGGATAGTAGCAGTGGAAGTGGTGATAGTAGCAGTGGAAGTGGTGATAGTATCAGTGGAAGTAGTGATAGTATACAGTATTTTGGGTTATTGGCTGTCCCATGAGTCCATGGAGAAATGTCAGTAATGTTAGATGGTCTTCAATAGTTAAATTAATAAAATACAATATCAAAGGCCAATGTGGTTGTGTTGTCATTTTCCCCTCAAAGCAAACAGAAGTATTTGAATCATTTATTTTTAGGTTACTGTCACATCCTGGCCTTAGTTATCTGTGTTTTCTTTATAATTTTGGTTAGGCCAGGGTGTGACATGGGTGATTTTTTTGTGTTTCGTCTTGTCTAGGGGTTTATTAGATTAATGGGGTTGTGTTCAGTTTAGTTGTCTAGGTAAGTCTATGGTTGCCTGGAGTGGTTCTCAATCAGAGCCAGGTGGTTATCGTTGTCTCTGATTGGGAACCATATTTGGCAGCCATATTCTTTGGGTATTTTGTGGGTGATTGTTTTCTGTGTCAATGTTTGTGCCCCACAAGGGTGCGTTCTGAGCCCTCTCCTGTACTCCCTGTTCACCCAAGACTGCGTGGCCACGCACGCCTCCAACTCAATCATCAAGTTTGCGGACGACACAACAGTGGTAGGCTTGATTACCAACAACGACGAGACGGCCTACAGGGAGGAGGTGAGGGCCCTCGGAGTGTGGTGTCAGGAAAATAACCTCACACTCAACGTCAACAAAACTAAGGAGATGATTGTGGACTTCAGGAAACAGCAGAGGGAACACCCCCCTATCCACATCGATGGAACAGTAGTGGAGAGGGTAGCAAGTTTTATGTTCCTCGGCATACACATCACAGACAAACTGAATTGGTCCACTCACACTGACAGCGTCGTGAAGAAGGCGCAGCAGCGCCTCTTCAACCTCAGGAGGCTGAAGAAATTCGGCTTGTCACCAAAAGCACTCACAAACTTCTACAGATGCATAATCGAGAGCATCCTGGCGGGCTGTATCACCGCCTGGTACGGCAACTGCTCCACCCTCAACCGTAAGGCTCTCCAGAGGGTAGTGAGGACTGCACAACGCATCACCGGGGGCAAACTACCTGCCCTCCAGGACACCTACACCACCCGACGTTACAGGAAGGCCATAAAGATCATCAAGGACATCAACCACCCGAACCACTGCCTGTTCACCCCGCTATCATCCAGAAGGCGAGGTCAGTACAGGTGCATCAAAGCTGGGACCGAGAGACTGAAAAACAGCTTCTATCTCAAGGCCATCAGACTGTTCAGACTAACATTGAGTGGCTGCTGCCAACACACTGTCATTGACACTGACCCAACTCCAGCCACTTTAATAATGGGAATTGATGGGAAATGATGTAGATATATCACTAGCCACTTTAAACAATGCTACCTTATATAATGTTACTTACCCTACATTATTCATCTCATATGCATATGTATATACTGTACTCTACATCGACTGCATCCTTATGTAATACATGTATCACTAGCCACTTTAACTATGCCACTTTGTTTACTTTGTCTACACACTCATCTCATATGTATATACTGTACTCGATACCATCTACTGTATGCTGCTCTGTACCATCACTCATTCATATATCCTTATGTACATATTCCTTATCCCCTTACACTGTGTATAAGACAGTAGTTTTGGAATTGTTAGTTAGATTACTTGTTGGTTATCACTGCATTGTCGGAACTAGAAGCACAAGCATTTCGCTACACTCGCATTAACATCTGCTAACCATGTGTATGTGACAAATAAAATTTGATTTGATTTTGATTTGACGGGACTGTTTCGGGTTTTCACGTTTCTTGTTTTGTAGTTGTGTTCATGTTGAGATTTTCTTGTTAAAAGAACCATGGACACTTACCACGCCGCATATTGGTCCTTCGATCCTTCTCGCCTCTCCTCTTCGGATGAAGAGGAGGAAAACTGTGGCAGTTACTTTAAGTATAAAGGGTTTATGTATCAGGCTACTTTCCGTTCATTAGCTCTACATTGACTATTTTCATGTAAACTGTTACCAAATATTCTGTCAATTTATTAGGCCATTTTTACTTTTAGGGCTGGATTGTCTGACCCAGATTAAACCTACTCCTGGACTGAATAACAGGGTCAATGGGAAATATTTATTGAAAGTGATTCTTAGTCCAGATTTAGGCTTAATCTGGGTCTGTGAAAACCACCTTTAAATGTTCTAAACTTTTGTTTCTTGCATTCAGTAGCATAAAAGGTTTTTGATGACATCAATGTTGTTACGTTCCCCGGCAAGAAAAACCAATAATGTGCCCCACTAACAAAGAGTCACTGACCATCAACCAAAACTAAACAGGTGGGGTTTTAGGAGGGGTTCTGAAAGACACTCATGGGGGATGTCCACTGAACTTTGCCTAGCAACAACAACTGGAACCTAACAGACACCCACTGTGAGAGCCCACTAGATTCACCCTAGAAGAGGCCAAACATCAGAAAAACCCACACCAAACTTAAAGACAGGAAGCAAACCAAAAAGTTTAGCATAAACAAAATCAGGGAAGATCAGATAGGGAGTGCCAACTGAAGGTGATGACTGTGCTGACTAACGAGGTGACTCACTACACGCTGAAGTCCAACCTCAAAACATACATGGAAAAAACAAAAAAGATGTAGATCTTTATTGACAGTAAATAAAGATGACAAATGTTAAGGTCCTGAGTCCCAAATCATGAGATATTCTGTTAAATGTTCTATCCAACAGGTTTTCAGATGACCAACAGGGGGCTGGCTGTGTACGGTCATCAATGTGCTAGTGTGATTGAGAATAAACAGCTCCTGATTAGTATTTTATGCATGTAGCCATGTTATATCTCTGAAAATGTTGAATATTACAAACCCCAAACAAGTCCTGAGAAGACTTGAGGACTGGCTTGATGTTAGATCACTGACTGAACATGTACTGTCTACATGGCCCCCTCTATTGGCCAATTATATGAGGTACATTGTATTGTGATTAAGAACTGCTTTAGTCAGAGACGAGATAAGTAGGGGTGCTGAGACTGCTGCAGCACAACCCAGTCTCTCATTAATTATGTACTATATGTACAAATTAGCGCAATGTTTGTATGTACTATTAGCACAATGTTTGTATGTACAAATTAGCACAATGTTTGTATGTACTATTAGCGCAATGTTTGTATGTACTATTAGCACAATGTTTGTATGTACTATTAGCACAAACTCGTGGTGCATTGAACTACACCAATGCCAAGCCCCTTCTGAATCCCTTAACTCAATGCTCTCTGAGTTTGGGCTATTAGTACAAATAAACATAACTGCTTATTTTGAAGGTAGCTAGCTAGGTATTTTAAAGTGAAAGCGAGGTAAATTATTGAGTAAGAAATTACCAATAATCTAGTAGTTTCTGTATTTCGGTCCGCATAATTCTAGACTATTATTTTATTTTAATGAGTTATGTGCAATTTCATAGTTTTGATATCTTCACTGTTATTCTACAATGTAGAAAATAGTAAAAATGAATAAAAACCCTGGAATGAGTACAGTAGGTGTGTCCAACGATTTGGCTGGTACTGTACATTACAAATAAAACAGACTATAATAAAACACAAAATACACATTCAAAAAAGTCTCCAATTTAATTTTACCTTTATTTAACCAGGCAAGTCAGTTAAGAACAAATTCTTATTTTCAATGACGGCCTAGGAACAGTGGGTTAACTGCCTGTTCAGGGGCAGAACGACAGATTTGTACCTTGTCAGCTCGGGGATTTGAACTTGCAACCTTTCAGTTACTACGCTCTAACCACTAGGCTACCCTGCTGCCCCAATCAATAATTTAAGGTACTAGAATATCTAAATGCAAGGAGTTCTGTGTATTGTTCCACACATAACAGCCCAGAAAATAAACAACTCTGTGGCGACCAAAGAGATCTTCAGAGTTAAAATAAGATATTAAGCTTTAGTTTAGTAACATGAACAATTATCAGGTCAATGAACTGAACAAATATGTATAGGGCATACATTCATTAGATTACAATAAAAGTCATACTTAATCGGTATGTTCCTGGTCAATTTTGACGTTTTGTTATAGTTTGTACCGCGGACACAATTTTATTTATACCTCTTACACAAAACATTTGCAAATGACCGTTCTGTAACGTTGACCTCTGATGAACAGGTCCCATATTTTTGGGCAACAGCGATGTTTGCTAGTAATGCTTGTATTATTATTATTACAATTAAAGGTAATAAATAGTACATTTTACAGGTTATGATCATAACAACAACTAAGTATCTGACATATAAAGAGGGAGAATGGTAAACATGCACTTCGAACAGACATCTCTATGTACTGTTTGTGTTTTGAGTCACTGCTTGGTTTTTATGTTACGGTTACGTTGCGTGACATCACGTCACGTGACATTGATAGTTATTTGTAGGAAGGGTATCATGTGATCCTGTCAGATTTGTTATATTACTTTTTGATAGTATTCATCAATTATTGCAACGGCATCTGTCTTTAGTTTGAATCACGTTTTATTAAATCGTGTATGCAAAAATAACGACATTTTCTTCCCTAAACCAGATAAATTGTGAACTACAAATATGGAAACATTTTGTAGTTTATTATTCTAACCCTATCCCTAATCGGATTCTTATCAATATATTCGGTAATATCATTATAATATGCCTGTAAATTGATATGGACCTTCATTAAAACCTACATAACGCTGTGCTGCATCAGCACATGCCAACTCAATGTTTCAATTGGTGCAGTTTTTAAAACATGTTTTTCAGTCCTTAATATTTTGATTTGAAATGTGGGAGCCTCATGACTTAACTAGAGCCCCTTAGTTAACTTGGGGTGGCAGGTAGCCTAGTAGTTATAGCGTTGGGACAGTAACCGAAAGGTTGCTAGTTCGGATCCTCGAGCTGACGAGTTAAAAATCTGTCTTTCTGCCCCTGAACAAGGCAGTTAACCCACTGTTCCTAGACTGTCATTGTAAGTAAGAATGTGTTCTTAACTGACTTGCTTAGTTAAATTAAGGTAAAATAAAATAAAAACTTAATGTCAAATAATGTTGGGATGCAGTGACTCAAAACACAATCTGTTCTTGACCTACAAATCATTAAAGTTTGGAGAAATTGCACGTTTGGGGGGCCACCAGGGGTATGGGATCGTAAAAATATGCCTGATTCACCCCAAATATATTTTGTGCCAAGCCACAAGTCTGAGCTCCAAAAAACAAATGAAAATGAAAATGTGGATTCCATGACCAGACATGGCTTGTTAAAATATAAGATTGTCTAGGGTTGTATAGAGCTTCATGGCAAAAAAAAACAAGTTTATGAATGTAAATGTTTATACTGTTTTATATTGATATTGGAGCCTTGAGACCCTTGAAAATATACTATTTAAACATAATACACCCTTTATATGGCATTCAACCCCTATAACCATTATTTGCATAATGGCCATAACAGCACCTCTATTACCATGGTCTTCAGCACAGCATATTTCTGATAAACAAGACAATTATGCACTGAATTCTCTCTGTCTATCCAGATAGAGCAGCTGTACCATGATTTGGCTTTCACCTATAATCAATACATCCCTCTGTTAACCCAAGCAGATAAACACACCTGTCACAAAACATCCCACATGTCAATATGATGCAGTGGTAGCCTTCAGAAAGAATGCCCGTAAGGTAATAAACATAATAGCATGGTAGGCTATATAAACAGCATATAAACTAAGACTATGTGTATTTTAATCTATAGATCCACCTAGCCTACTATAGGTGTAACGGATGTGAAACGGCTAGCTTAGTTAGCGGTGCGCGCTAAATAGCGTTTCAATCGGTGACTTCACTTGCTCTGAGACCTTGAAGTTGTGGTTCCCCTTGCTCTGTAAGAGCCTCGGCTTTTGTGGAGCGATGGGTAACGATGCTTCGTGGGTGTCAGTTGTTGATGTGTGCAGAGGGTCCCTGGAAGATGCGCTTATTAACGCATATAGCCCTATATTGCGTAGCCTATTTGAAGTTCAGACGGGAATTATAATAAGCTATAGCCTAATAATTAGTTAACTGTTACCAATGGTAAAAGGAGCCCTGCGTAACCTACATAGTGCAAACCTGTATCCGCCCTTTCAAAACACCCCAATTCTTCATGACACCCCTCACGCAAAGGTCCACTGATGACGGAATATGCCTACATATTCAATCTAAGTATTTGCTTTTCAAAATGCAATATTCCCATCACTTTTGCTGATTGTTTTCTCATTACTCACAGTAAAATCACGAGGCCTACTAAAGTTGCTCAGGCCAATCCACTGCTCATAACCTATGTCAATCAGCATTGTGCCAGATGCCTGTCTTAGTAGACTATAGTTTGTGAACTGTATACTGTAAAATTATACAGTATATATTTTTTTATACCATGAGTATATTAATTGATATTAATGAATTTTGGTAAAACAACTATCAAATCGTATGCTGCTGTACATTTATTTATTTATTTAACTAGGCAACTCAGTTAACAATAAATTCTTATATACAATGACGTCCTACACAGGCCAAACCTGGACGACGCTGGGCCAATTGTGCACCACCCGATGTGACGCCCAATCACGGCTGTTTGTGATACAGCCTGGATTCTAACCGGGATGTCTGTAGTGACGGCTCTAGCGTTGAGATGCAGTGCCTTAGACCGCTGAGCCACTCGGGAGATTCAATAGGACACATGGAAAGAGCCCCTATGTTCCACCATTTGAAACGGTGGTGTAAGGTACGATGCACTGCTGAAGGTTACGGGTAAGGAAACAATACATTCCATTCAATTTCAGATTTTCATTGATACACCATTAACAGATTTAAAGTCAAACATAAAAACGATTGATAGGCTACTGTTAGATTTGGCAAGTGACATTTGAGAAAAGTGATGTTGTACTTACAATGTTGAAAGGGGCAGCAATATATTACACTGTTTATTACATCAAAATAATTAATTCATACTATGTAAATCGATTGAAGCACACACACAGAGCTGTTATTGATTTATTTATTAAGACTTTTACTTTATCTATTTACTTTAGCAGTCCAATTGAGACCAAGGACTATTTTGCAATTCAAAGGTACACCAAAATCACAATCCCAGCAGCATAGAAAATACAAAAAGTATATAATAATAAAATAACATTAACAACAACCACATTCTTCAGTATAGAAGTGCCAAGCCAACATTCTGAGTTGCTGCTGATGTCGCCATAGTCGTCATCTGAGCTCTCAGCAATAGGACTTCTATCTTCATCTGAGTTCTCAAAAATAGCCCCTTCTCCCAGAATCAGCTTGTGGTAGGCGTTCCTGCTGTTGTCTTGGTCTCTGTCTTTGCACCAGATAGGACTGTTTTGAGTTTTCACATTTCTTGTTTTTTGTAGTCAGTTGTTCATGTGTACCTTAACGTATTGAGAAGAACCATGGACACTTACCACGCCGCATATTGGTCCTCTGATCCGTTTCGCCTCTCCTCTTCGGAAGAAGAGGAGGAAATTCATTACAGAATCACCCACCAACCAAGGACCAAGCGGCGTGGTAAACAGAGGCAACAGCAGCAGCAGGAGAAGCGACAGGTGCAGCAGGAGCAGCAGCAGCAAAGGCAGCAGCAGGAGAAGCAACAGAGGCAGCAGCAACAGCAGCAGGAGAAACAACAGAGGCAGCAGCAGCAACAGGAGGAGCAGCAGCAGCAGCAGTGGGAGAGGCTGCACTATTTGGATAAATGGACTTGGGAGGAGATCCTTGACGGGAAAGGACCCTGGGCAGAGCCAGGGGAATATTGCCGCCCCAAAGCCGAGCTGGAGGCAGCGAAGGCAGAGAGGCGGCATTATGAGGAGCTAGCACGGCAGAGCGGCTGGAAGCCCGAGACGCACCCCCAAAATTTTCTTGGGGGGGGGGGGGGGGGGCAGGGAGAGTGTGGCAGAGTCAGGAGTCAGACCTGAGCCAACTCCCCCCGCTTATCGTGAGGAGCCAACGAGGAGCACAGAACCAGAGCTGGTGTTGGAGGTGAGCGAAGCAGAGACTGTGAAGGAGTTAATGGGGAGATTGGAGGAGAGAGATATGAGGGAGTTGCTGTGTTGGTGCATGAGACACGGAATTTGCCCGACGGAGCGTGTCGAGGATTTGATGACACCTGGGTCAGCTCTCCATACTCGTCCTGAGGTGCGTTCTAGTCGGCTGGTGAAGATGGTGCCAGCCTCACGCACCAGGCCTCCTGTGCACCTCCCTAGCCTTGCATTTCCTGTGCCAGCTCAGCGCTACAGTGTGCCTAGCAGTGCTAACCGTGGCGGGCGTGGTACTGGTCAGGCACCGTGCTATGCGGTGGAATGCACGGTGTCCCCAGTACACGTGCTTAGCCCAGTACGCTACATCTCAGCTCCTCACATCTGCCGGGCTAGACTGAAGATCCAGCCAGGGCGGTTGGTGCCAGCCCTGCTCTCAAGATCTCCAGTACGCCTTCACGGTCCGGTCTATCCGTCACCACCTCCACACACCAGCCCTCCGGTGGCAGCTCCCCGCACCAGGCTTCCTGTGCGTGTCCTCGGCCTAGTACCACCAGTGCCAGCACCACGCATCAGGCCTACAGAGCCTTCCTCCTCTCCAGCGCTGCCGGAGCCTCCCGCCTGTCCGGCGCCGCTGCCGGAGCGTCCCGCCTGTCCAGCGCCGCTGCCGGAGCGTCCCGCCTGTCTGGCGCCGCTGCCGGAGCCTCCCGCCTGTCCGGCGCGCTGCCGGAGCCTCCCGCCTGTCCGGCGCCGCTGCCGGAGTGTCCCGCCTGTCCAGCGCCGCTGCCTCCTGTGGCAGCTCCACGCACCAGGCTGTCTCTCTGTCTCCTCCCTGCAGGTGCTCCCGCCTGTCCGGCGCCGCTGCCGGAGCGTCCCGCCTGTCCGGCGCCGCTGCCGGAGCCCCTCAGCCCAGAGGCGCCAGAGCCCCTCAGCCCAGAGGCGCCAAATCAAATAAAATCAAATCTATTTATATAGCCCTTCGTACATCAGCTGATATCTCAAAGTGCTGTACAGAAACCCAGCCTAAAACCCCAAACAGCAAACAATGCAGGTGTAAAAGCACGGTGGCTAGGAAAAACTCCCTAGAAAGGCCAAAACCTAGGAAGAAACCTAGAGAGGAACCGGGCTATGTGGGGTGGCCAGTCCTCTTCTGGCTGTGCCGGGTAGAGATTATAACAGAACATGACCAAGATGTTCAAATGTTCATAAATGACCAGCATGGTCAAATAATAATAAGGCAGAACAGTTGAAACTGGAGCAGCAGCACAGTCAGGTGGACTGGGGACAGCAAGGAGCCATCATGTCAGGTAGTCCTGGGGCACGGTCCTAGGGCTCAGGTCCTCCAAGCCTCAGAGACCCTCAGCCCAGAGGCGCCAGAGCCCCTCAGCCCAGAGGCGCCAGAGCCCCTCAGCCCAGAGGCGCCAGAGCCCCTGCCCCTCTGTCCCTAGCCCCTGCCCCTCTGTCCCGAGCCCCTGCCCCTCTGTCCCGAGCTGCCCCTCTGTCCAGTGGGGTCATTGAGAGGGGTTGCCATGGTGAGAAAGCCACGGAGGCGGACAATAAGGCGGACTAAGACAATGGTGAAGTGGGGTCTGCGTCCCGCGCCAGAACCGCCACCGCGGACAGACGCCCACCCAGACCCTCCCCTATAGGTCAAGGTTTTGCGGCCGGAGTCCGCACCTTTGGGGGGGGGTACTGTCACGTTCTGACCTGTATTTCCTGTGTTTTGTATTTAGTTAGTATGGTCAGGGCGTGAGTTGGGTGGGCAGTCTATGTTTGTTTTTCTAGGTTTTGGGAATTTCTATGTTTCGGCCTAGTATGGTTCTCAATCAGAGGCAGGTGTCATTAGTTGTCTCTGATTGAGAATCATACTTAGTTAGCCTGGGTATCACTGTGTGTTGGTGGGTGATTGTTCCTGTCTCTGTCTTTGCACCAGATAGGACTGTTTTGAGTTTTCACATTTCTTGTTTTTTGTAGTCAGTTGTTCATGTGTACCTTAACGTATGAAAAAGAACCATGGACACTTACCACGCCGCGTATTGGTCCTCTGATCCGTTTCGCCTCTTCATTAATTCATTACAGGTTCACTCAATCTTCTCTTCAGGAGGCAGAGAAGGCCATTCCTCCCTCTCTCTGACAACTCCACTGCATTGCCTATAAGTTACATGTAAAGCAGTAAATGATTTACAATTCCACGACACAAAATAGTGTGGTGGATATTTGTAAAGCAAGACAAAAAGTCCAGTCCAAAAATAGTATAAACCTCAACTGACTCTGATCTTGCAGCTGCAGGGACAATCCTTCCAGAGTTCCCAATGCTCTTTGTAGGCTTCCTCAGTGCCTCTTCATCTCCTGTACCAGGATCCTCTCTTCCTCCTGCAGTCTGTTCAGCAACGTCCATCTGTCCAAGATTGCCTTTTTGATTGCAAGATGGCTGTTGCCCGTGAGATGTAAACTCACAGAGGTATATATATAACATAATTTTCTTTCACAATTCAGTTGAACTGCTAAATTCATAATGTGATCATATTGTTGTTGGGGTTTACCTGTCAAACGGTAGAGGTAGTGTTTCCTCTGTTTCACACTGAGGTAAAGCCCATCAGCCTTCTTCTGGATATTTCCTGTCTGACTATCCTGAAGTGTGGTTGTCAAACATAGGGCAGGTTACAAACATGACTTCACTGTCATCAATACAATTATGAAGTTGAGAAACAGCGAAACATTCACTTTTCTACCTGTTGAATTCTGGCTTGAAATATACTCATTCCTGTCATCATACTAGAGCATACTGACTACTTTACATGTATAAGACATGTGTATGTTAAGGGTCACTTAAGGGTGAATAGGAACTTTGTGCATGTAAAGTTACTGAGGGAGACAAGAGGAAGTGTAGAAAGTTTAAATTCTGTTCAAACATGTTTTTGCTGAATATGAATACAGGAAGGAGGCAAAGGGTGCCGTTTAGTTTCAGTTCCTGATAAGAACTGGCAGTTGCTGTGGAACCTGTACAATGAGGGATGAGGAACTCAGCTCAGGATTAGTCAACAGTGTGTGTTGAAGACAGAAGACATTGCTGGGTGGGGTGGGGTGGGGAAGCATAGGGGCCCACCCCGAAGACCCTCTGACTACAGACCTAAAAATAGCTGTGCAGCGACACTCCCCATTCTACCTGACAGACCTTTAGGGAATCTGCAGAGAAGAATGAGAGAAACTCCCTGAATACAGGTGTGGCAAGCCTGTAGCGTCAAACCCAAGAAGTCTAATCGCTGCCAAAGGTGCTTCAAGAAAGTACTGAGTAAAGCGTCTGAATATTTATGTAAATGTAATATTTTAAGGTTTTTATTTGTAATAAAATTGCAAAAAATTCTAAAAACCTGTTTTTTGCTTTGTCATTATGTGGTATTGTGTGTAGATTGATGAGGGCGGAAACAATTAATTCATTTTAGAATAAGGCTGTAATGTAAGAAAATGTGGAAAAAGTCAAGGGGTCTGAATACTTTCCTAAGGCCCTGTAAGTAGATCTTTCCCCATTAGCCAAGATAACAGCTTATCTTGCGAAGGAATCCTGCGGAGAGTCATATGAGAAATATAAGACATATTTTGCACAGGTCATACTACACATGGTTAATATGTTTCAGTCTGTTTTCTGACGTTACACGCCCAATGAACACAACCCACCTCTGCCCTGCCCAACGGTAGGACAGGTTGGAGGAGCTGCTGGGAGCTAGAGATGGAACTTGTGTGCTATGACTGGTGAGCACAATCACCCTCTATCTCTGTCTGAGGACTGAAGCTGGGTGGACAACATAACTAGAACCCTCCTGTTGCTTAAGTCAGAACTCACTGGCTGGGGGGAATCCTTCTAGGAATTGGTTCTCACTGAAGAAAAAACAACTGAGTGTGTCCAAAATGACATCATATTCCCTATATAGTGCACTAGTTTTGACCAGAGCCCTATGGGCCCTGAACAAAAGTAGTGCACTATAAAGGGAATAGGATTCAATTTAAAGACAAACACTCTGCACTTCTTTCTTGTTTATTTTTACAGAGCTCAAGTCGATAATTTATAGTTTATTTTGGATGACTTTAGCTGGTCTACAGTATACAGTCTGTAATGGTAGGATGACTTTAGCTGGTCTATAGTATACAGTCTTGTAATGAATGGTAGGATGACTTTAGCTGGTCTACAGTATACAGTCTTGTAATGGTAGGATGACTTTAGCCGGTCTATAGTATACAGTCTAGATGGTCTATAGTATACAGTCTTGTAATGGTAGGATGACTTTAGCTGGTCTATAGTATACAGTCTTGTAATGGTAGGATGACTTTAGCCGGTCTATAGTATACAGTCTAGCTGGTCAATAGTAAACGGTCTTGTAATGGTATGATGACTTTAGCTGGTCTATAGTATACAGTCTTGTAATGGTAGAATGACTTTAGCTGGTCTACAGTATACAGTCTTGTAATGGTAGGATGACTTTAGCCGGTCTATAGTATACAGTCTAGCTGGACTATAGTATACAGTCTTGTAATGGTAGGATGACTTTAGCTGGTCTACAGTATACAGTATTGTAATGGTAGGATGACTTTAGCTGGTCTATAGTATACAGTCTTGTAATGGTAGGATGACTTTAACAGGTCTATAGTATACATTCTTGTAATGGTAGGATGACTAGCTGGTCTATAGTATACAGTCTTGTAATGGTAGGATGACTTTAGCTGGTCTACAGTATGATCAGTCTTTGTAATGGTAGGATGACTTTAGCTGGTCTATAGTATACAGTCTTGTAATGGTAGGATGACTTTAGCTGGTCTATAGTATACAGTCTTGTAATGGTAGGATGACTTTAACAGGTCTATAGTATACATTCTTGTAATGGTAGGATGACTAGCTGGTCTATAGTATACAGTCTTGTAATGGTAGGATGACTTTAGCTGGTCTAGAGTATACAGTCTAGCTGATCTATAGTATACAGTCTTGTAATGGTAGGATGACTTTAGCTGGTCTACAGTATACAGTCTTGTAATGGTAGGATGACTTTAGCTGGTCTATAGTATACAGTCTTGTAATGGTAGGATGACTTTGGCTGGTCTAGTCTTGTAATGGTAGGATGACTTTATGTATACAGTCTTGTAATAGTAGGATGACTTTAGCTGGTCTATAGTATACAGTCTTGTAATGGTAGGATGACTTTAGCTGGTCTATAGTATACAGTCCTGTAATGGTAGGATGACTTTAGCTGGTCTATAGTATACAGTCTTGTAATGGTAGGATGACTTTAGCTGGTCTATAGTATACAGTCTTGTAATGGTAGGATGACTTTAGCTGGTCTATAGTATACAGTCCTGTAATGGTAGGATGACTTTAGCTGGTCTATAGTATACAGTCTTGTAATGGTAGGATGACTTTAGCTGGTCTACAGTATACAGTCTGTAATGGTAGGATGACTTTAGCTGGTCTATAGTATACAGTCCTGTAATGGTAGGATGACTTTAGCTGGTCTATAGTATACAGGCTTGTAATGGTAGGATGACTTTAGCTGGTCTATAGTATACAGTCTTGTAAAGGTAGGATTACTTTAGCTGGTCTATAGTATACAGTCCTGTAATGGTAGGATGACTTTAGCTGGTCTACAGTATACAGTATTGAAATGGTAGGATGACTTTAGCTGGTCTATAGTATACAGTCTTGTAATGGTAGGATGACTTTAGCTGGTCTATAGTATACAGTCTAGCTGGTCAATAGTAAACAGTCTTGTAATGGTAGGAGGACTTCAGCTGGTCTACAGTATACAGTCTGTAATGGTAGGAGGACTTCAGCTGGTCTACAGTATACAGTCTGTAATGGTAGGATGACTTTAGCTGGTCTATAGTATACAGTCTGTAATGGTAGGAGGACTTCAGCTGGTCTATAGTATACAGTCTGTAATGGTAGGAAGACTTTAGCTGGTCTATAGTATACAGTCTGTAATGGTAGGAGGACTTTAGCTGGTCTATAGTATACAGTCTGTAATGGTAGGAGGACTTCAGCTGGTCTATAGTATACAGTCTGTAATGGTAGGATGACTTCAGCTGGTCTATAGTATACAATCTGTAATGGTAGGATGACTTCAGCTGGTCTACAGTATACAGTCTGTAATGGTAGGTGGACTTCAGCTGGTCTATAGTATACAATCTGTAATGGTAGGATGACTTCAGCTGGTCTATAGTGTACAGTCTGTAATGGTAGGATGACTTTAGCTGGTCTATAGTATACAGTCTGTAATGGTAGGAGGACTTCAGCTGGTCTATAGTATACAGTCTGTAATGGTAGGAAGACTTTAGCTGGTCTATAGTATACAGTCTGTAATGGTAGGAGGACTTTAGCTGGTCTATAGTATACAGTCTGTAATGGTAGGAGGACTTCAGCTGGTCTATAGTATACAGTCTGTAATGGTTGGATGACTTCAGCTGGTCTATAGTATACAATCTGTAATGGTAGGATGACTTCAGCTGGTCTAGTATACAGTCTGTAATGTCTTCAGCTGGTCTATAGTATACAATCTGTAATGGTAGGATGACTTCAGCTGGTCTATAGTGTACAGTCTGTAATGGTAGGATGACTTTAGCTGGTCTATAGTATACAGTCTTGTAATGGTAGGATGACTTTAGCTGGTCTATAGTATACAGTCTTGTAATGGTAGGATGACTTTAGCTGGTCTACAGTATACAGTCCTGTAATGGTAGGATGACTTTAGCTGGTCTATAGTGTACAGTCCTGTAATGGTAGGATGACTTTAGCTGGTCTATAGTGTACAGTCTTGTAATGGTAGGATGACTTTAGCTGGTCTACAGTATACAGTCTGTAATGGTAGGATGACTTTAGCTGGTCTATAGTATACAGTCTTGTAATGGTAGGATGACTTTAGCTGGTCTATAGTATACAGTCTTGTAATGGTAGGATGACTTTAGCTGGTCTATAGTATACAGTCCTGTAATGGTAGGATGACTTTAGCTGGTCTATAGTATACAGTCTTGTAATGGTAGGATGACTTTAGCTGGTCTATAGTATACAGTCTTGTAATGGTAGGATGACTTTAGCTGGTCTATAGTATACAGTCCTGTAATGGTAGGATGACTTTAGCTGGTCTATAGTATACAGTCTTGTAATGGTAGGATGACTTTAGCTGGTCTACAGTATACAGTCTTGTAATAGTAGGATGACTTTAGCTGGTCTATAGTATACAGTCTTGTAATAGTAGGATGACTTTAGCTGGTCTATAGTATACAGTCTTGTAATGGTAGGATGACTTTAGCTGGTCTATAGTATACAGTCTTGTAATAGTAGGATGACTTTAGCTGGTCTATAGTATACAGTCTTGTAATGGTAGGATGACTTTAGCTGGTCTATAGTATACAGTCTTGTAATGGTAGGATGACTTTAGCTGGTCTATAGTATACAGTCTTGTAATGGTAGGATGACTTTAGCTGGTCTATAGTATACAGTCCTGTAATGGTAGGATGACTTTAGCTGGTCTATAGTATACAGTCTTGTAATGGTAGGATGACTTTAGCTGGTCTATAGTATACAGTCTTGTAATGGTAGGATGACTTTAGCTGGTCTACAGTATACAGTCTTGTAATGGTAGGATGACTTTAGCTGGTCTATAGTATACAGTCTTGTAATGGTAGGATGACTTTAGCTGGTCTATAGTATACAGTCCTGTAATGGTAGGATGACTTTAGCTGGTCTATAGTATACAGTCTTGTAATGGTAGGATGACTTTAGCTGGTCTATAGTATACAGTCTTGTAATGGTAGGATGACTTTAGCTGGTCTATAGTATACAGTCCTGTAATGGTAGGATGACTTTAGCTGGTCTATAGTATACAGTCTTGTAATGGTAGGATGACTTTAGCTGGTCTACAGTATACAGTCTTGTAATGGTAGGATGACTTTAGCCGGTCTATAGTATACAGTCTAGCTGGTCTATAGTATACAGTCTTGTAATGGTAGGATGACTTTAGCTGGTCTATAGTATACAGGCTTGTAATGGTAGGATGACTTTAGCTGGTCTACAGTATACAGTCTTGTAAAGGTAGGATTAGTTTAGCTGGTCTATAGTATACAGTCCTGTAATGGTAGGATGACTTTAGCTGGTCTACAGTATACAGTATTGAAATGGTAGGATGACTTTAGCTGGTCTATAGTATACAGTCTTGTAATGGTAGGATGACTTTAGCTGGTCTATAGTATACAGTCTAGCTGGTCTATAGTATACAGTCTTGTAATGGTAGGATGACTTTAGCTGGTCTATAGTATACAGGCTTGTAATGGTAGGATGACTTTAGCTGGTCTACAGTATACAGTCTTGTAAAGGTAGGATTACTTTAGCTGGTCTATAGTATACAGTCCTGTAATGGTAGGATGACTTTAGCTGGTCTACAGTATACAGTATTGAAATGGTAGGATGACTTTAGCTGGTCTATAGTATACAGTCTTGTAATGGTAGGATGACTTTAGCTGGTCTATAGTATACAGTCTAGCTGGTCAATAGTAAACAGTCTTGTAATGGTAGGAGGACTTCAGCTGGTCTACAGTATACAGTCTGTAATGGTAGGAGGACTTCAGCTGGTCTACAGTATACAGTCTGTAATGGTAGGATGACTTTAGCTGGTCTATAGTATACAGTCTGTAATGGTAGGAGGACTTCAGCTGGTCTATAGTATACAGTCTGTAATGGTAGGAAGACTTTAGCTGGTCTATAGTATACAGTCTGTAATGGTAGGAGGACTTTAGCTGGTCTACAGTATACAGTCTGTACTGGTAGGATGACTTTAGCTGGTCTATAGTATACAGTCTGTAATGGTAGGAGGACTTCAGCTGGTCTATAGTATACAGTCTGTAATGGTAGGAAGACTTTAGCTGGTCTATAGTATACAGTCTGTAATGGTAGGAGGACTTCAGCTGGTCTATAGTATACAGTCTGTAATGGTAGGAGGACTTCAGCTGGTCTACTTGTAATGCTTTAGGTCTATAGTATACAGTCTGTAATGGTAGGAGGACTTCAGCTGGTCTATAGTATACAGTCTGTAATGGTAGGATGACTTTAGCTGGTCTATAGTATACAGTCTGTAATGGTAGGAGGACTTCAGCTGGTCTATAGTGGTCTGTAATGGTAGGAAGACTTTAGCTGGTCTATAGTATACAGTCTGTAATGGTAGGAGGACTTTAGCTGGTCTATAGTATACAGTCTGTAATGGTAGGAGGACTTCAGCTGGTCTATAGTATACAGTCTGTAATGGTAGGATGACTTCAGCTGGTCTATAGTATACAATCTGTAATGGTAGGATGACTTCAGCTGGTCTACAGTATACAGTCTGTAATGGTAGGTGGACTTCAGCTGGTCTATAGTATACAGTCTGTAATGGTAGGATGACTTTAGCTGGTCAATAGTATACAGTCTGTAATGGTAGGATGACTTCAGCTGGTCTATAGTATACAGTCTGTAATGGTAGGAGGACTTCAGCTGGTCTACTATATACAGTCTGTAATGGTAGGAGGACTTCAGCTGGTCTACTATATACAGTCTGTAATGGTAGGAGGACTTCAGCTGGTCTACAGTATACAGTCTGTAATGGGAGGACTTCAGCTGGTCCATAGTATACAGTCTGTAATGGTAGGATGACTTTAGCTGGTCTATTTGATCATATCTAGACAAAGCGTTCTGCTGTGATCTACCCTGAAGGAGCAGAGTCAAGACTTGCCTTATTCATTCTTTAATAAATGGTTAAACATATTTGTTCGAGGTGTTTCCTTTCTGAAGTAGTGATTATGTAGAAAACATTTACTTGAGAAACAAACATTCTTAGCCAGAGGTAGAGCTAGTTGCAAGAACGCTCGGGTCTCAAAGAGTTAAGTTGAATAACAGGATGTTAGTGTTGGACCTTGTCATATAAGGGCGATGCTTTTCCTTCACGAGACACAACCCACAGTGAGACATTCACATGCAAACCAGGAGTCCGACCACAGTAAGTACTGTTGCTGATCCTTGACTAATACTAATTTATAATAATCAACATGTTATGCAGGTGAATGAGGACCCAAAAGCAACTTAACAGAAACAGAGTTTATTCCAGTTTTAACAAAAAACGATTAATCCTGAATTCTTTCACTGGTAATGTCCAAACAGGAATAACTGAAATCCTCTAATCAGTAGAGTGGAACAACAGGAGATGCGACCACAGACTGCAGGTCGCTTCGGGTTGGCGCAGGCCGTAGCTGATAGAGACACCTGCTCACACGCAACATCTGAAGAAGGCAAAAACACGACAGGACGGAACAAGGACACAGTACAGCAAACAAGGATCCGACAAGGACAGAAGCGGAATCAGAGGGAGAAATAGGGACTCTAATCAGAGGGCAAAATAGGGGACAGGTGTGAAAGAGTAAACGAGGTAGTTAGGAGAATGAGGAACAGCTGGGAGCAGGAACGGAACGATAGAGAGAGAGAGAGAGAGAGAGAGAGAGGAGAGAGAGATAGAGAAAGGGAAAGAACCTAATAAGACCAGCAGGGGGAAACGAATAGAAGAGAAAGCACAGGGACAAGACATGACAATCTATGACAAAACATGACAGTACCCCCCCACTCACCGAGCGCCTCCTGGCGCACTCGAGGAGGAACCCTGGCGGCAACGGAGGAAATCATCGATCAACGAACGGTCCAGCACGTCCCGAGATGGAACCCAACTCCTCTCCTCAGGACCGTACCCCTCCCAATCCACTAAGTACTGGTGACCACGTCCCCGAGAACGCATGTCCATGATCTTCCGTACCCTGTAAATAGGTGCGCCCTCGACAAGGATGGGGGGGGGGGGGGCGAACGGGGGCGCGAAGAAAAGGCTTGACACAGGAGACATGGAAGACTGGGTGGACGCGACGAAGATGTCGCGGAAGAAGAAGTCGCACTGCGACAGGATTAACGACCTGAGAAATACGGAACGGACCAATGAACCGCGGAGTCAACTTGCGAGGAGCTGTCGTAAGGGGAAGGTTACGAGTGGAAAGCCACACTCTCTGACCGCGACAATACCTAGGACTCTTAATCCTACGTTTATTGGCGGCTCTCACAGTCTGCGCCCTATAACGGCAAAGTGCAGACCTGACCCTCCTCCAGGTGCGCTCACAACGTTGGACAAAAGCCTGAGCGGAGGGAACGCTGGACTCGGCGAGCTGGGACGAGAACAGAGGAGGCTGGTACCCAAGACTACTCTGAAAAGGAGATAGCCCGGTAGCAGACGAAGGAAGCGAGTTGTGAGCGTATTCTGCCCAGGGGAGCTGTTCTGCCCAAGACGCAGGGTTTCGAAAAGAAAGGCTGCGTAATATGCGACCAATCGTCTGATTGGCCCGTTCTGCTTGACCGTTAGACTGGGGATGAAAACCGGAAGAGAGACTGACGGAAGCACCAATCAAACGACAGAACTCCCTCCAAAACTGAGACGTGAATTGCGGACCTCTGTCCGAAACGGCGTCTAACTGGAGGCCATGAATTCTGAACACATTCTCAATGATGATTTGTGCCGTCTCCTTAGCAGAAGGAAGCTTAGCGAGAGGAATAAAATGAGCCGCCTTAGAGAACCTATCGACAACCGTTAGAATCACAGTCTTCCCCGCTGACGAAGGCAGACCGGTAATAAAGTCTAAGGCGATGTGAGACCATGGTCGAGAAGGAATGGGAAGTGGTCTGAGACGACCGGCAGGAGGAGAGTTACCTGACTTAGTCTGCGCGCAGTCCGTGTCACGCTCCTGAGTAGGCCACCAAAACCGCTGGCGAATAGAAGCAAGCGTACCCCGAACGCCGGGGTGGCCAGCTAACTTGGCAGAGTGAGCCCACTGAAGAACAGCCAGACGAGTAGAAACAGGAACGAAAAGAAGGTTACTAGGACAAGCGCGCGCGACGGAGTGTGAGTGAGTGCTTGCTTTACCTGTCTCTCAATTCCCCAGACAGTCAACCCGACAACACGCCCTTCAGGGAGAATCCCCTCGGGGTCGGTAGAAGCTACAGAAGAACTGAAGAGACGGGATAAAGCATCAGGCTTGGTGTTCTTAGTACCCGGGCGATAAGAAATCACGAACTCGAAACGAGCGAAAAACAACGCCCAACGAGCTTGACGCGCATTGAGTCGTTTGGCAGAACGGATGTACTCAAGGTTCTTATGGTCAGTCCAAACGACAAAAGGAACGGTCGCCCCCTCCAACCACTGTCGCCATTCGCCTAGGGCTAAGCGGATGGCGAGCAGTTCGCGGTTACCCACATCATAGTTGCGTTCCGACGGCGACAGGCGATGAGAAAAATACGCGCAAGGATGGACCTTATCGTCAGAATGGGAGCGCTGGGACAGAATGGCTCCCACGCCCACCTCTGAAGCGTCAACCTCGACAATGAATTGTTTAGTGACGTCAGGAGTAACAAGGATAGGAGCGGATGTAAAACGCTTCTTGAGGAGATCAAAAGCTCCCTGGGCGGAACCGGACCACTTAAAGCACGTCTTGACAGAAGTAAGGGCTGTGAGAGGGGCTGCCACTTGACCGAAATTAGGAATGAAACGCCGATAGAAATTCGCGAAACCTAGAAAGCGCTGCAACTCGACACGTGACTTAGGGACGGGCCAATCGCTGACAGCATGGACCTTAGCGGGATCCATCTGAATGCCTTCAGCGGAAATAACAGAACCGAGAAATGTGACGGAGGAGACATGAAAGGCGCACTTCTCAGCCTTCACATAGAGACAATTCTCTAAAAGGCGCTGGAGTACACGTCGAACGTGCTGAACATGAATCTGGAGTGACGGTGAAAAAATCAGGATATCGTCAAGGTAAACGAAAACAAAGATGTTCAGCATGTCTCTCAGTACATCATTCACTAATGCCTGAAAGACAGCTGGAGCATTAGCGAGACCGAACGGCAGAACCCGGTATTCAAAATGCCCTAACGGAGTGTTAAACGCCGTTTTCCACTCGTCCCCCTCCCTGATGCGCACGAGATGGTAAGCGTTACGAAGGTCCAACTTAGTAAAGAACCTGGCTCCCTGCAGAATCTCGAAGGCTGACGACATAAGGGGAAGCGGATAACGATTCTTAACCGTTATGTCATTCAGCCCTCGATAATCCACGCAGGGGCGCAGGGTACCGTCCTTCTTCTTAACAAAAAAAACCCCGCTCCGGCGGGAGAGGAAGAATTCACAACGGTACCGGCGTCGAGAGAAACAGACAGATAATCTTCGAGAGCCTTACGTTCGGGAGCCGACAGAGAGTATAGTCTACCCCGGGGGGGAGTGGTCCCCGGAAGGAGATCAATACAACAATCATACGACCGGTGAGGAGGAAGGGAGGTGGCTCTGGACCGACTGAAGACCGTGCGCAGATCATGATATTCCTCCGGCACTCCTGTCAAATCACCAGGTTCCTCCTGAGAAGAGGGGACAGAAGAAACAGGAGGGATAGCAGACATTAAACACTTCACTTGACAAGAAACGTTCCAGGATAGGATAGAATTACTAGACCAATTAATAGAAGGATTATGACATACTAGCCAGGGATGACCCAAAACAACAGGTGTAAAAGGTGAACGAAAAATCAAAAAGGAAATGGTCTCACTGTGGTTACCAGATACTGTGAGGGTTAAAGGTAGTGTCTCACATATGATACTGGGGAGGAGACTACCATCCAAGGCGAACATGGGCGTGGGCTCCCCTAACTGTCTGAGAGGAATGTCATGTTTCCGAGCCCATGCTTCGTCCATAAAACAACCCTCAGCCCCAGAGTCTATCAAGGCACTGCAGGAAGCTGCCGAACCGGTCCAGCGTAGATGGACCGACAAGGTAGTACAGGACCTTGATGGAGAGACCTGAGTAGTAGCGCTCACCAGTAGCCCTCCGCTTACTGATGAGCTCTGGCTTTTACTGGACATGAAATGACAAAATGTCCAGCAGAACCGCAATAGAAGCAGAGGCGGTTGGTGATTCTCCGTTCCCTCTCCTTAGTCGAGATGCGAATACCTCCCAGCTGCATGGGCTCAATACCTGAGCCAGTGGGAGGAGATGGTTGAGATGCGGAGAGGGGGAACACCGTTAACGCGAGCTCTCTTCCACGAGCTCGGTGACGAAGATCTACCCGTCGTTCTATGCGGATGGCGAGTGCAATCAAAGAATCCACGCTGGAAGGAACCTCCCGGGAGAGAATCTCATCCTTAACCTCAGCGTGGAGTCCCTCCAGAAAACGAGCGAGCAACGCCGGCTCGTTCCAGTCACTGGAGGCAGCAAGAGTGCGAAACTCTATAGAGTAATCCGTTATGGATCGATCACCTTGACATAGGGAAGCCAGGGCCCTGGAAGCCTCCTTCCCAAAAACTGAACGATCAAAAACCCGTATCATCTCCTCTTTAAAGTTCTGATACTCGTTAGTACACTCAGCCCTTGCCTCCCAGATAGCTGTGCCCCACTCCCGAGCCCGTCCAGTAAGGAGTGATATGACCTAGGCGATCCGAGCTCTCTCTCTTGAGTATGTGTTGGGCTGGAGAGAGAACACAATATCACACTGGGTGAGAAAGGAGCGGCACTCAGTGGGCTGCCCAGAGTAAACACGGTGGGTTATTAACTCTTGGTTCCGGAGACTCGGAAGACCAGGAAGTAGCTGGTGGCTCGAGACGGAGATTCTGAAACTGTCTTGAGAGGTCGGAGACCTGAGCGGCCAGGGTCTCAACGGCATGACGAGCAGCAGACAATTCCTGCTCGTGTCTGCCGAGCATCGCTCCCTGGATCTCGACGGCTGAGTTGCGAGGATCCGTAGTCGCTGGGTCCATTCTTGGTCGGATCCTTCTGTTATGCAGGTGAATGAGGACCCAAAAGCGACTTAATAGAAACAGAGTTTATTCCAGTTTTAACAAAAAACGATTAATCCTGAATTCTTTCACTGGTAATGTCCAAACAGGAATAACTGAAATCCTCTAGTCAGTAGAGGGGAACAACAGGAGATGCGACCACAGACTGCAGGTCACTTCGGGTTGGCGCAGGCCGTAGCTGATAGAGACACCTGCTCACACGCAGCATCTGAAGAAGACAAAAACACGACAGGACGGAACAAGGACACAGCACAGCAAACAAGGATCCGACAAGGACAGAAGCGGAAACAGAGGGAGAAATAGGGACTCTAATCAGAGGGCAAAATAGGGGACAGGTGTGAAAGAGTAAACGAGGTAGTTAGGAGAATGAGGAACAGCTGGGAGCAGGAACGGAACGATAGAGAGAGAGAGGGAGAGAGATAGAGAAAGGGAAAGAACCCAATAAGACCAGCAGGGGGAAACGAATAGAAGAGAAAGCACAAGGACAAGACATGACAATCTATGACAAAACATGACACAACAGTACCATAAAAGGAGTTTGTGTGTGTGAACATGTTTAACTATACTTGTGGGGACCAGATTTAGGGTTAGGGGTTTAAGAAAATAGGTTAGTAAAACAGGACTGTGTGTGTGGTGGGGGGGGGTGTTACATAATGACATGTCTTCTTACCCACCTTATTCTTAGATGGAGATTGGTGACATGATTGAGCTCAACAGAGGTCAATACAAACACTGGGCTCTGTACATTGGACATGGAAAGGTCATCCAGTTGGTAACTCCAGGTATGATGTTTTTCTGGAAATGTTTTTGTTGTAGCCGATATTCCAATTCCAGAATTGGGGCAGGGTGTAAACATCATCTGAAGTCAAATGTTAACAATACTGGCCCAATGCTCTAACCACTAGACTACCTGCTACCCCTAACAGCAGAGTACTGGCCCAATGCTCAAACCACTAGACTACCTGCTGCCCCTAACAACAGAGTACTGGCCCAATGCTCTAACCACTAGGCTACCTGCTGCCCCTAACAGCAGAGTACTGGCCCAATGCTCTAACCACTAGACTACCTGCTGCCCCTAACAACAGAGTACTGGCCCAATGCTCTAACCACTAGACTACCTGCTACCCCTAACAGCAGAGTACTGGCCCAATGCTCTAACCATTAGACTACCTGCTGCCCCTAACAGCAGAGTACTGGCCCAATGCTCTAACCACTAGACTACCTGCTGCCCCTAACAGCAGAGTACTGGCCCAATGCTCTAACCATTAGACTACCTGCTGCCCCTAACAGTAGAGTACTGGCCCAATGCTCTAACCACTAGACTACCTGCTGCCCCTAACAGCAGAGTACTGGCCCAATGCTCTAACCACTAGACTACCTGCTGCCCCTAACAGCAGAGTACTGGCCCAATGCTCTAACCACTAGACTACCTGCTACCCCTAACAACAGAGTACTGGCCCAATGCTCTAACCACTAGGCTACCTGCTGCCCCTAACAACAGAGTACTGGCCCAATGCTCTAACCACTAGACTACCTGCTGCCCCTAACAGCAGAGTACTGGCCCAATGCTCTAACCACTAGACTACCTGCTGCCCCTAACAGCAGAGTACTGGCTGCTCTAACCACTAGACTACCTGCTGCCCCTAACAGCAGAGTACTGGCCCAATGCTCTAACCACTAGACTACCTGCTACCCCTAACAGCAGAGTACTGGCCCAATGCTCTAACCACTAGACTACCTGCTACCCCTAACATCAGAGTACTGGCCCAATGCTCTAACCACTAGACTACCTGCTGCCCCTAACAGTAGAGTACTGGCCCAATGCTCTAACCACTAGGTTTCCCCCGGCCCGAACAGCAGAGTACTGGCCCAATGCTCTAACCACTAGGCTACCTGCTGCCCCTAACAGCAGAGTACTGGCCCAATGCTCTAACCACTAGACTACCTGCTACCCCTAACAGCAGAGTACTGGCCCAATGCTCTAACCACTAGACTACCTGCTACCCCTAACAGCAGAGTACTGGCCCAATGCTCTAACCACTAGGCTACCTGCTGCCCCTAACAGCAGAGTACTTGCCCAATGCTCTAACCACTAGACTACCTGCTACCCCTAACAGCAGAGTACTGGCCTAATGCTCTAACCACTAGACTACCTGCTACCCCTAACAGTAGAGTACTGTCCCAATGCTCTAACCACTAGACTACCTGCTGCCCCTAACAACAGAGTACTGCTGCTAACCACTAGACTACCTGCTACCCCTAACAGCAGAGTACTGGCCCAATGCTCTAACCATTAGACTACCTGCTGCCCCTAACAGCAGAGTACTGGCCCAATGCTCTAACCACTAGACTACCTGCTGCCCCTAACAGCAGAGTACTGGCCCAATGCTCTAACCATTAGACTACCTGCTGCCCCTAACAGTAGAGTACTGGCCCAATGCTCTAACCACTAGACTACCTGCTGCCCCTAACAGCAGAGTACTGGCCCAATGCTCTAACCACTAGACTACCTGCTGCCCCTAACAGCAGAGTACTGGCCCAATGCTCTAACCACTAGACTACCTGCTACCCCTAACAACAGAGTACTGGCCCAATGCTCTAACCACTAGGCTACCTGCTGCCCCTAACAACAGAGTACTGGCCCAATGCTCTAACCACTAGACTACCTGCTGCCCCTAACAGCAGAGTACTGGCCCAATGCTCTAACCACTAGACTACCTGCTGCCCCTAACAGCAGAGTATTGGCCCAATGCTCTAACCACTAGACTACCTGCTGCCCCTAACAGCAGAGTACTGGCCCAATGCTCTAACCACTAGACTACCTGCTACCCCTAACAGCAGAGTACTGGCCCAATGCTCTAACCACTAGACTACCTGCTACCCCTAACATCAGAGTACTGGCCCAATGCTCTAACCACTAGACTACCTGCTGCCCCTAACAGTAGAGTACCCCAATGCTCTAACCACTAGCCCCCGGCCCGAACAGAGAGTACTGGCCCAATGCTCTAACCACTAGGCTACCTGCTGCCCCTAACAGCAGAGTGGCCCAATGCTCTAACCACTAGACTAACCCCTAACAGCAGAGTACTGGCCCAATGCTCTAACCACTAGACTACCTGCTACCCCTAACAGCAGAGTACTGGCCCAATGCTCTAACCACTAGGCTACCTGCTGCCCCTAACAGCAGAGTACTTGCCCAATGCTCTAACCACTAGACTACCTGCTACCCCTAACAGCAGAGTACTGGCCTAATGCTCTAACCACTAGACTACCTGCTACCCCTAACAGTAGAGTACTGTCCCAATGCTCTAACCACTAGACTACCTGCTACCCCTAACAGCAGAGTACTGGCCCAATGCTCTAACCACTAGACTACCTGCTACCCCTAACAGCAGAGTACTGGCCCAATGCTCTAACCACTAGACTACCTGCTGCCCCTAACAGCAGAGTACTGGCCCAATGCTCTAACCACTAGACTACCTGCTGCCCCTAACAGTAGAGTACTGGCCCAATGCTCTAACCACTAGACTACCTGCTGCCCCTAACAACAGAGTACTGGCCCAATGCTCTAACCTCTAGACTACCTGCTACCCCTAACAGCAGAGTACTGGCCCAATGCTCTAACCACTAGACTACCTGCTACCCCTAACAGCAGAGTACTGGCCCAATGCTCTAACCACTAGACTACCTGCTGCCCCTAACAGTAGAGTACTGTCCCAATGCTCTAACCACTAGACTACCTGCTACCCCTAACAGCAGAGTACTGGCCCAATGCTCTAACCACTAGACTACCTGCTACCCCTAACAGCAGAGTACTGGCCCAATGCTCTAACCACTAGACTACCTGCTGCCCCTAACAGCAGAGTACTGGCCCAATGCTCTAACCACTAGACTACCTGCTACCCCTAACAGTAGAGTACTGGCCCAATGCTCTAACCACTAGACTTCCTGCTACCCCTAACAGCAGAGTACTGGCCCTAACCACTAGACTACCTGCTATACTGCTCTCTAACCACTAGACTACCTGCTGCCCCTAACAGTAGAGTACTGGCCCAATGCTCTAACCACTAGACTACCTGCTACCCCTAACAGTAGAGTACTGGCCCAATGCTCTAACCACTAGACTACCTGCTACCCCTAACAGCAGAGTACTGGCCCAATGCTCTAACCACTAGACTACCTGCTGCCCCTAACAGTAGAGTACTGGCCCAATGCTCTAACCACTAGACTACCTGCTGCCCCTAACAGCAGAGTACTGGCCCAATGCTCTAACCACTAGACTACCTGCTGCCCCTAACAGCAGAGTACTGGCCCAATGCTCTAACCACTAGACTACCTGCTGCCCCTAACAGCAGAGTAAAACTGATATCTGAATATGGTCGATAGTCAGTTTCTTTATTTCTCATCATCAAAACACACCTTTTATTTCCTCCTGTTTTGTAGATCGACCTTCAAAAGTAGCTTTCTGCAGTTTTAGCTCATCCAGCGGCAGTGTTGCCTGTAAAGGCACGATTACAATAGAGACATTACAGGATGTGACAGCAGGGAATCCTTACAAAATCAACAACTACCTGGATGACCAGTACAAACCAAGGAGGACTGACGTCATTATGGGGGATGTGGACAAAATGAGAGGCAGCACAATAAAATATAACCTCCTTGGAAACAACTGCGAGCATTTTGTTACTTTCCTCCGTTACGGCAAATCAGAGTCCAAACAGGTAGCCATGACAGTATAATGAGAGAATATTCTCATGAATGTTTTTCATGATGAGATACACTCCATATTCATTTGTATTCTGCTTGTCTTTTTCCTTACAGGCAGATGACTTCCTGAATAATGTGTTAGCTGGTACTGCAGGCGTGCTTGGTGTACTGACTGCTGTTGCTGCTTCTACAGCTAATGCAGCAAACACACTTAGTAAATAATTTCTTGGGTCATTCATGAGTCCATGGAGAATGTCAGTAATGCAGAATGTTGTGTATTGTCTAATGAATAAAGGACCATCTCAAAGACCAATGTGGTTGTGTGGTCATTTTTCATTCAAATCAAACAGAATATTAAATTAATATACCACCCTTTATATTACTTAAAAATTGTTATGGGCTTAACAAAAGAAGACACCTGTACAATGTCAGATACAGTTGAAATGTATTCCATGTTGAGGTTTCCTCCCAATATTAGGCTTTCTATATACATCACAGAAAACTGAAATATAACAAACAGGTTGACATGGAAACAATGGATTTTCTGCAGTTTCAAAAAATATATGTTTATTAGTTATTACATCATGAAACACATGAACATTCCACCCATGAGGCCACTAGAGGGCGATTGACTGCAGGAACAGGATCTATGTAGAATCCTCCCATACAGTTCATGTTTATCATATATTCTGTTATAAAGTATTAGCCCCGTTTTTACTTTTAGGGACAGATTGCAGGAACCAGATTACATCTCCTCCTGGATTTAAAAGCATTGTTAATGGATAATCTCTATTGAAATTGATTGTTAATCCAGGACTAGACTTAATATGGGTCTGTGAAACCTGCACTTTAATGTTCTGAGCTTGTTCCTTGAATGGATACAGTAAGATACAGTTGAAGTCGGAAGTTTACATACACTTGGGTTGGAGTCATTAAAACTTGTTTTTCAACCACTCCACATATTTCTTGTTAACAAACTATAGTTTTGGCAAGTCGGTGAGGACATATACTTTGTGCATGACACAAGTACTTTTTCCAACAATTGTTTAGAGACATATTATTTCCCTTATAAATCACTGTATCACAATTCCAGTGGGTCAGAAGTTTACATACACTAAATTGACTGTGCCTTTAAACAGCTTGGGAAATTCCAGTAAATGATGTCATGGCTTTAGAAGCATCTGATAGGCTAATTGACATAATTTTAGTCCATTTGGAGGTGTACCTGTGGATGTATTTCAAGGCCTACCTTCAAACTCAGTGCCTCTTTGCGTGACATCATGGGGAAAATCAAGAGAAATCAGCCAAGACCTCAGAATTGTAGCCCTCCACAAGTCTGGTTCTTCCTAGGGAGCAATTTTCAAATGACTGCAGGTACCGCGTTCATCTGTACAAAAAATAGTATGCAGGGATAAACACCATGGGACCACGCAGCCGTCATACTGCTAAGGAAGGAGACACGTTCTGTCTCCTAGAGATGAAAGTACAAGTGCAAATCAATCCCAGAACAACAGCAAAGGGCCCTGTGAAGATGCTGGAGGAAACGGGTTCAAACGTATCTATATCCACAGTAAAACGAGTCCTATATCAACATTACCTGAAAGGCTGCTCAGCAAAGAAGAAGCCACTTCTCCAAAACCACCATTAAAAAATACAGACTACAGTTTGCAACTACACATGGGGGCAAAGATCGTACTTTTTGGAGAAATGTCCTCTGGTCTGATGAAACAAAACTAGAACTATTTGGCCATATATACAATCGTTATGTTTGGAGGAATAAGGGGGATGATTGCAAGCTAAAGAACACCATCCCAACCATGAAGCATGGGGGTTTGACCCAAGTAAAAAAATTAAGGCAATGCTACCAAATACTAATTGAGTGTATGTTATCTTCTGACCCACTGGGAATATGATGAAAGATATTAAAGCTGAGATAAATCATTGTCCCTGCTTTTATTTTGACATTTTATATTCTTAAAATAAAGTGGTGATCCTTACTGAGCTAAAACAGGGAATATTTACTAGGATTAAAAATGTCAGGAATTGTGAAAAAACGGAGTTTAAATGTATTTGGCTAAGGTGTATGTAAACTTCCGACTTCGACTGTAGGAGAACAGGTTTTTGATGACATCATCCCACGTGAATGATGCATTGCTGCCTTTGGGCCAATTAGTGTAATTTTGTAAATGACTGATCTCTATGGCAAGACACATCATTCATCCAAGTTCCCTCACAATCAGGCCAGTGGTGTCTGAAATATTGCGTGTGACTAACGTATGTACAGTTGATTACTATGGCAACCCCCATTGACAGGGTTTGCAACATGTGTGCCAAGTGTTGTTACAATACGAATATCCTTGACTGATTTATATGCATTTGTGCCAGACCACGCCCACTTTCAGCACAAGCAACCGTTCCGGAACACAGTGGCTTGGTGTCAGGGTGCAGACATACCAGAAGTCTATGAAAGGCATGACATCACAGTCCAACACAGAGCATATCCCTTGAGATGTTACAACAGCTCACCCCAAATTCCGCCTCCACAATTCCCCCGTTGACGCTATAGAAACCATAAGCATCACCATATATGATGTCTCTGAGCTGTTGTCAGACAGAATTTAAAGTTGTCATTTTACACAGAATGTGGCTCCTGAAAGGTAACATAATAACAATTTGTGGAAAAGGGAGGTTTTTAGGGATCAGAGCCATTTCAATGACAGTAGTTACTATCATCTCCAATAAGGCCATTTTGATCGCCTATAGAGGGTGACACAGTGACAAATGGCTACCGGGACAATTTGCATTGTCCCTCCACCCCCATTTTAACACTGCTGCTACTTTGTTTTTTACTATAATCTCCAATAAGGCCATTTTGAGCCACAATAAAGGGTGACACAGTGACGAGATCTGTCAGGTCATTCAAGTTTACTTCTGTGGTCACATGACCATCTGTTGGAGGGAAGATACTTGTTTCACACAATCTCCTTACCAACAGACTCAGCAACCCCATTGGAATCCCCCCCCCCCCCTAACCAAGCCAGAGGTAGAGCTAGTTGCAAGAACGCTCAGGTCTCAAAGAGTTAAGTTGAATAACAGGATGTTAGTTTTGGACCTTGTCATATAAGGGCGATGCTTTTTCTTCACGAGACACAACCCACAGTGAGACATTCACATGCAAACCAGGAGTCCGACCACAGTAAGTACTGTTGCTGATCCTTGACTAATACTAATTTATAATAATCAACAGTACCATAAAAGGAGTTTGTGTGTGTGTGAACATGTTTAACTATACTTGTGGCGACCAGATTTAGGGTTAGGATTAGTGTGGAAGAAAATAGGTTTGTAAAACAGGACTGTGTGTGTGTGTGTGGGGGGGGGGGGGTGTTACATAATTACATGTCGTCTTACCCACCTTATTCTTAGATGGAGATTGGTGACATGATTGAGATAAACAGAGTTCAATACAAACACTGGGCTCTGTACATTGGACATGGAAAGGTCATCCAGTTGGTAACTCCAGGTATGATGTTTTTCTGGAAATGTTTTTGTTGTAGCCGATATTCCAATTCCAGAATTGGGGCAGGGTGTAAACATCATCTGAAGTCAAATGTTAACAGTACTGGCCCAATGCTCTAACCACTAGACTACCTGCTACCCCTAACAGTAGAGTACTGGCCCAATGCTCTAACCACTAGACTACCTGCTGCCCCTAACAGTAGAGTACTGGCCCAATGCTCTAACCACTAGACTACCTGCTGCCCCTAACAGCAGAGTACTGGCCCAATGCTCTAACCACTAGACTACCTGCTACCCCTAACAGCAGAGTACTGGCCCAATGCTCTAACCACTAGACTACCTGCTACCCCTAACAGTAGAGTACTGGCCCAATGCTCTAACCACTAGACTACCTGCTACCCCTAACAGCAGAGTACTGGCCCAATGCTCTAACCACTAGACTACCTGCTACCCCTAACAGTAGAGTACTGGCCCAATGCTCTAACCACTAGACTACCTGCTACCCCTAACAGTAGAGTACTGGCCCAATGCTCTAACCACTAGACTACCTGCTACCCCTAACAGTAGAGTACTGGCCCAATGCTCTAACCACTAGACTACCTGCTACCCCTAACAGCAGAGTACTGGCCCAACGCTCTAACCACTAGACTACCTGCTACCCCTAACAGTAGAGTACTGGCCCAATGCTCTAACCACTAGACTACCTGCTGCCCCTAACAGCAGAGTACTGGCCCAATGCTCTAACCACTAGACTACCTGCTACCCCTAACAGTAGAGTACTGGCCCAATGCTCTAACCACTAGACTACCTGCTGCCCCTAACAGCAGAGTACTGGCCCAATGCTCTAACCACTAGACTACCTGCTGCCCCTAACAGCAGAGTACTGGCCCAATGCTCTAACCACTAGACTACCTGCTACCCCTAACAGTAGAGTACTGGCCCAATGCTCTAACCACTAGACTACCTGCTACCCCTAACAGTAGAGTACTGGCCCAATGCTCTAACCACTAGACTACCTGCTGCCCCTAACAGCAGAGTACTGGCCCAATGCTCTAACCACTAGACTACCTGCTGCCCCTAACAGCAGAGTACTGGCCCAATGCTCTAACCACTAGACTACCTGCTACCCCTAACAGCAGAGTACTGGCCCAATGCTCTAACCACTAGACTACCTGCTACCCCTAACAGCAGAGTACTGGCCCAATGCTCTAACCACTAGACTACCTGCTGCCCCTAACAGCAGAGTACTGGCCCAATGCTCTAACCACTAGACTACCTGCTGCCCCTAACAGCAGAGTACTGGCCCAATGCTCTAACCACTAGACTACCTGCTGCCCCTAACAGCAGAGTACTGGCCCAATGCTCTAACCACTAGACTACCTGCTGCCCCTAACAGCAGAGTACTGGCCCAATGCTCTAACCACTAGACTACCTGCTGCCCCTAACAGCAGAGTACTGGCCCAATGCTCTAACCACTAGACTACCTGCTACCCCTAACAGCAGAGTACTGGCCCAATGCTCTAACCACTATGCTGGCCCAATGCTCTAACCACTAGACTACCTGCTGCCCCTAACAGTAGAGTACTGGCCCAATGCTCTAACCACTAGACTACCTGCTACCCCTAACAGCAGAGTACTGGCCCAATGCTCTAACCACTAGACTACCTGCTGCCCCAACAGCAGAGTAAAACTGATATCTGAATATGGTCGATAGTCAGTTTCTTTATTTCTCTCATCATCAAAACACACCTTTTATTTCCTCCTGTTTTGTAGATGGACCTTCAAAAGTAGCTTTCTGCAGTTTTAGCTCATCCAGCGGCAGTGTTGCCTGTAAAGGCACGATTACAATAGAGACATTACAGGATGTGACAGCAGGGAATACTTACAAAATCAACAACTACCTGGATGACGAGTACAAACCAAGGAGGACTGACGTCATTATGGGGAATGTGGACAAAATGAGAGGCAGCACAATAAAATATAACCTCCTTGGAAACAACTGCGAGCATTTTGTTACTTTCCTCCGTTATGGCAAATCAAAGTCCAAACAGGTAGCCATGACAGTATAATGAGAGAATATTCTAATTAATGCTTTGCTTGAGGAGATGCACTCCATTTTAATTATTATTTTTCTTTTTGTATTTTTCCTTATAGGCAGATGACTTCCTGAATAATGTGTTAGCTGGTACTGCAACTGTGCTTGGTTTACTGACTGCGGTTGCTGCTTCTACAGCTGCTGCAGCAAGCACACTTAGTAAATAATTTCTTGGGTCATTCATGAGTCCATGGAGAATGTCAGTAATGCAGAATGTTGTGTATTGTCTAATGAATAAAGGACCATCTCAAAGACCAATGTGGTTGTGTGGTCATTTTTCATTCAAATCAAACAGAATATTAAATTAATATACCACCCTTTATATTATTTAAAAATTGTTATGGGCTTAACAAAAGAAGACACCTGTACAATGTCAGATACAGTTGAAATGTATTCCATGTTGAGGTTTCCTCCCAATATTAGGCTTTCTATATACATCACAGAAAACTGAAATATAACAAACAGGTTGACATGGAAACAATGGATTTTCTGCAGTTTCAAAAAATATATGTTTATTAGTTATTACATCATGAAACACATGAACATTCCACCCATGAGGCCACTAGAGGGCGATTGACTGCAGGAACAGGATCTATGTAGAATCCTCCCATACAGTTCATGTTTATCATATATTCTGTTATAAAGTATTAGCCCCGTTTTTACTTTTAGGGACAGATTGCAGGAACCAGATTACATCTCCTCCTGGATTTAAAAGCATTGTTAATGGATAATCTCTATTGAAATTGATTGTTAATCCAGGACTAGACTTAATATGGGTCTGTGAAACCTGCACTTTAATGTTCTGAGCTTGTTCCTTGAATGGATACAGTAAGATACAGTTGAAGTCGGAAGTTTTACATACACTTGGGTTGGAGTCATTAAAACTTGTTTTTCAACCACTCCACATATTTCTTGTTAACAAACTATAGTTTTGGCAAGTCGGTGAGGACATATACTTTGTGCATGACACAAGTACTGTTTCCAACAATTGTTTAGAGACATATTATTTCCCTTATAATTCACTGTATCACAATTCCAGTGGGTCAGAAGTTTACATACACTAAATTGACTGTGCCTTTAAACAGCTTGGGAAATTCCAGTAAATGATGTCATGGCTTTAGAAGCATCTGATAGGCTAATTGACATAATTTTAGTCCATTTGGAGGTGTACCTGTGGATGTATTTCAAGGCCTACCTTCAAACTCAGTGCCTCTTTGCGTGACATCATGGGGAAAATCAAGAGAAATCAGCCAAGACCTCAGAATTGTAGCCCTCCACAAGTCTGGTTCTTCCTAGGGAGCAATTTTCAAATGACTGCAGGTACCGCGTTCATCTGTACAAAAAATAGTATGCAGGGATAAACACCATGGGACCACGCAGCCATCATACTGCTAAGGAAGGAGACACGTTCTGTCTCCTAGAGATGAAAGTACTTTGGTGCGAAAAGTGCAAATCAATCCCAGAACAACAACAAAGGACCCTGTGAAGATGCTGGAGGAAACAGGTTCAGAAGTATCTATATCCACAGTAAAACGAGTCCTATATCAAATCAAATCAAAATCAAATCAAATGTATTTTTTTAGCCCTTTGTACTTCAGCTGATATGTCAAATTGCTGTACAGCAACCCAGCCTAAAACCCCAAACAGCAAGCAATGCAGGTGTAGAAGCACGGTGGCTAGGAAAAACTCCCTAGAAAGGCCAAAACCTAGGAAGAAACCTAGAGAGGAACCAGGCTATGTGGGGTGGCCAGTCCTCTTCTGGCTGTGCCGGGTGGAGATTATAACAGAACATGGCCAAGATGTTAAAATGTTCATAAATGACCAGCATGGTCAAATAATAATAATCACAGGCAGAACAGTTGAAACTGGAGCAGCAGCATGGCCAGGTGGACTGGGGACACCAAGGAGTCATCATGTCAGGTAGTCCTGAGGCATGGTCCTAGGGCTCAGGTCTTCCGAGAGAGAGAGAGAAAGAAAGAAAGAAAGAAAGAAAGAAAGAAAGAAAGAGAGAATTAGAGAGAGCATACTTAAATTCACACAGGACACCGGATAGGACAGGAGAAGTACTCCTGATATGACAAACTGACCCTAGCCCCCCGACACATAAACTACTGCAGCATAAATACTGGAGGCTGAGACAGGAGGGGTCAGGAGACACTGTGGCCCCATCCAATGACACCCACGGACAGGGCCAAACAGGAAGGATATAACCCCACCCACTTTGCCAAAGCACAGCCCCCACACCACTAGAGGGATATCTTCAACCACCAACTTACCATCCTGAGACAAGGCCGAGTATAGCCCACAAAGATCTCCGCCACGGCACAACCCAAGGGGGGGGCGCCAACCCAGACAGGAAGTTCACATCAGTGACTCAACCCACTCAAGTGACGCACTCCTCCTAGGGACGGTATGAAAGAGCCCTAGTAAGCCAGTTACTCAGCCCCTGTAATAGAGTTAGAGGCAGAGAATCCCAGTGGACAAAGGGGAACCGGTCAGGCAGAGACAGCAAGGGCGTTTCGTTGCTCCAGAGCCTTTCCGTTCACCTTCACACTCCTGGGCCAGACTACACTCAATCATATGACCCACTGCAGAGATGAGTCTTCAGTAAAGACTTAAAGGTTGAGACCGAGTTTGCGTCTCTCACATGGGTAGGCAGACCATTCCATAAAAATGGAGCTCTATAGGAGAAAGCCCTGCCTCCAGCTGTTTGCTTAGAAATTCTAGGGACAATTAGGAGGCCTGCGTCTACGTGTAGGTATGTATGGCAGGACCAAATCAGAGAGATAGGTAGGAACAAGCCCATGTAATGCTTTGTAGGTTAGCAGTAAAACCTTGAAATCAGCCCATGCCTTGACAGGAAGCCAGTGTAGGGAGGCTAGCACTGGAGTAATATGATCACATTTTTTGGTTCTAGTCAGGATTCTAGCAGCAGTATTTAGCACTAACTGAAGTTTATTTAGTGCTTTATCCGGGTAGCCGGAAAGTAGAGCATTGCAGTAGTCTAACCTAGAAGTGACAAAAGCATGGATAATTTTTTCTGCATCATTTTTGGACAGAAAGTTTCTGATTTTTGCAATGTTACGTAGATGGAAAAAAGCTGTCCTTGACACAGTCTTGATATGTTCTTCAAAAGAGAGATCAGGGTCCAGAGTAATGCCGAAGTCCTTCATAGTTTTATTTGAGACAACTGTACAACCATTAAGATTAATTGTCAGATTCAACAGAAGATCTCTTTGTTTCTTGGGACCTAGAACAAGCGTCTCTGTTTTGTCCGAGTTTAAAAGTAGAAAGTTTGCAGCCATCCACTTCCTTATGTCTGAAACACATGCTTCTAGCGAGGGCAATTTTGGGGCTTCACCATGTTTCATTGAAATGTACAGCTGTGTGTCATCCACATTGCAGTGAAAGATAACATTATGTTTTCGAATGACATCCCTAAGAGGTAAAAATATATAGTGAAAACAATAGTGGTCCTAAAACGGAACCTTGAGGAACACCGAAATTTACAGTTGATTTGTCAGAGGACAAACCATTCACAGAGACAAACCGACATCTTTCCGACAGATAAGATCTAAACCAGGCCAGAACTTGTCCGTGTAGACCAATTTGGGTTTCCAATCTCTCCAAAAACCAGAATGTGTTTGTGATCGATGGTGGAAGATCAAAATAGTTTTTTATATTTTCAGCACTAAGGTCTAGTAGCACACCTTATGAGGACAGATGCAGAGCCTCGGTCTGATGCCATTAAAAGGTCACCTTACCACCTTACCACCTTCACAAGTGCAGTCTCAGTGCTACGATGGGGTCTTAAACCAGACTGAAGCATTTTGTATACATTGTTTGTCTTCAGGAAGGTAGTGAGTTGCTGTGCAACAGCCTTTTCTAAACATTTCGAGAGGAATGGAAGATCCGATATAGGCCGATAGTTCAACTGGAAGCCAGTGGAGAGAGCAGAGGAGCGGGGTGACGTGAGAGAACTTGGGAAGGTTGAACACTAGAGGCCTTGAGTTGTAGGGGTTTAATGGCACAGGCAGGGAGCCCAGCCAACAGCGGTTGCAGTAATCCAGACGGCATTGGAGTTGTCAACCGTGATGGCGAGATCATGGAACGGGCATATTTTCTGGGTCAAGGTTTAGGCTTTTTGAAGAGCCAAGTGACTTTAACCACAAGTTTTTTCACTGCCACTTTTAGTAAGTTTGGTACACATCCGGTGGATAGAGAGACGTTTATTATGTTCAACATAGGAGGGCCAAACACAGGAAGAAGCTCTTTCAGTAGTTTAGTTGGAATAGGGTCCAGTATGCAGCTTGAAGGTTTAGAGGCCATGATTATTTTCATCATTGTGTCAAGAGATATACAGTGCCTTGTGAAAGTATTCGGCCCCCTTGAACTTTGCGACCTTTTGCCACATTTCAGGCTTCAAACATAAAGATATAAAACTGTATTTTTTTGTGAAGAATCAACAAGTGGGACACAATCATGAAGTGGAACAACATTTATTGGACATTTCAAACTTTTTTAACAAATCAAAAACTGAAAAATTGGGTGTGCAAAATTATTCAGCCCCTTTACTTTCAGTGCAGCAAACTCTCTCCAGAAGTTCAGTGAGGATCTCTGAATGATCCAATGTTGACCTAAATGACTAATGATGATAAATACAATCCACCTGTGTGTAATCAAGTCTCCGTATAAATGCACCTGCACTGTGATAGTCTCAGAGGTCTGTTAAAAGCGCAGAGAGCATCATGAAGAACAAGGAACACACCAGGCAGGTCCGAGATACTGTTGTGAAGAAGTGTAAAGACGGATTTGGATACAAAAAGATTTCCCAAGCTTTAAACTGTGCAAGCGATAATATTGAAATGGAAGGAGTATCAGACCACTGCAAATCTACCAAGACCTGGCCGTCCCTCTAAACTTTCAGCTCATACAAGGAGAAGACTGATCAGAGATGCAGCCAAGAGGCCCATGATCACTCTGGATGAACTGCAGAGATCTACAGCTGAGGTGGGACACTCTGTCCATAGGACAACAATCAGTCGTATATTGCACAAATCTGGCCTTTATGGAAGAGTGGCAAGAAGAAAGCCATTTCTTAAAGATATCCATAAAAAGTGTCATTTAAAGTTTGCCACAAGCCACCTGGGAGACACACCAAACATGTGGAAGAAGGTGCTCTGGTCAGATGAAACCAAAATTGAACTTTTTGGCAACAATGCAAAACGTTATGTTTGGCGTAAAAGCAACACAGCTCATCACCCTGAACACACTATCCCTACTGTCAAACATGGTGGTGGCAGCATCATGGTTTGGGCCTGCTTTTCTTCAGCAGGGACAGGGAAGATGGTTAAAATTGATGGGAAGATGGATGGAGCCAAATACAGGACCATTCTGGAAGAAAACCTGATGGAGTCTGCAAAAGACCTGAGACTGGGACGGAGATTTGTCTTCCAACAAGACAATGATCCAAAACATAAAGCAAAATCTACATTGGAATGGTTCAAAACTAAACATATCCAGGTGTTAGAATGGCCAAGTCAAAGTCCAGACCTGAATCCAATCGAGAATCTGTGGAAAGAACTGAAAACTGCTGTTCACAAATGCTCTCCATCCAACCTCACTGAGCTCGAGCTGTTTTGCAAATATTTCAGTCTCTCGATGTGCAAAACTGATAGAGACATACCCCAAGCGACTTACAGCTGTAATCGCAGCAAAAGGTGGCACTACAAAGTATTAACTTAAGGGGGCTGAATAAATTTGCACACCCAATTTTTCAGTTTTTGATTAGTTAAAACAGTTTGAAATATCCAATGAATGTCGTTCCACTTCATGATTGTGTCCCACTCGTTGTTGATTCTTCACAAAGAAATAGAGTTTTATATCTTTATGTTTGAAGCCTGAAATGTGGCAAAAGGTCGCAAAATTCAAGGGGGCCGAATACTTTCGCATGGCACTGTAGTACTAAAACACTTGAGCGTATCTCTTGATCCTAGGTCCTGGCAGAGTTGTGCAGACTCAGGACAACTGAGCATTGAAGGAATACGCAGATTTAAAGAGGAGTCCGTCATTTGCTTTCTAATAAACATGATCTTTTCCTCAAAGAAGTTCATGAATTTATTACTGCTGAAGTGAAAGCCATCCTCTCTTGGGGAATGCTGCTTTTTAGTTAGCTTTGCGACATTATCAAAAAGGAATTTCGGATTGTTCTTATTTTCCTCAAATAAGTTGGAAAAATAGGATGATCGAGCAGCAGTAAGGGCTCTTCGATACTGCACGGTACTGTCTTTCCAAGCTAGTCAGAAGACTTCCAGTTTGGTGTGGCGCCATTTCCGTTCCAATTTTCTAGAAGCTTGCTTCAGAGCTCGGGTACTTTCTGTATACCAGGGAGCTAGTTTCTTATGACAAATGTTTTTTGTTTTTAGGGGTGCAACTGCATCTAGGGTATTGCGCAAGGTTAAATTGTGTTCCTCAGTTAGGTGGTTCACTGATTTTTGTCCTCTGGCGTCCTTGGGTAGACAGAGGGAGTCTGCAAGGACATCAAGGAATCTTTGTGTTGTCTGTGAATTTATAGCACGACTTTTGATGTTCCTTGGTTGTGGTCTGAGCAGATTATTTGTTGCAATTGCAAACGTAATAAAATGGTGGTCCGATAGTCCAGGATTAGGAGGAAAAACATTAAGGTCCACAACATTTATTCCATGGGACAAAACTAGGTCCAGAGTATGACTGTGACAGTGAGTGGGTCCAGAGACATGTTGGACAAAACCCACTGAGTCGATGATGGCTCCGAAAGCCATCATATCAACATAAGCTGAAAGGCCGCTCAGCAAGGAAAGACCGCTCATCAAGGAAGAAGCCACTGCTCCAAAACCACCATAAAAAAGACAGACTACAGTTTGCAACTGCACATGGGGACAAAGATCGTACTTTTTGGAAAAATGTCCTCTGGTCTAATGAAACAAAACTAGAACTGTTTGGTCATAATGACCATCGTTATGTTTGGAGGAATAAGGGATGCTTGCAAGCTGAAGAACACCATCCCAACCGTGTAGCATGGGGGTTTGACCCAAGTTAAACAATTTTAAGGCAATGCTACCAAATGCTAATTTAATGTATGCATTGCTGCCTTTGGGCCAATTAGTGTAATTTTGTAAATGACTGATCTCTATGGCAAGACACATCATTCATCCAAGTTCCCTCACAATCAGGCCAGTGGTGTCTGAAATATTGCTTGTGACTAACGTATGTACAGTTGATTACTATGGCAACCCCCATTGACAGGGTTTGCAACATGTGTGCCAAGTGTTGTTACAATACGAATATCCTTGACTGTTTTATATGCATTTGTGCCAGACCACGCCCATGTGAATGTTTATTGGTCAATAGCGGCCAGGTTGTTTTAAGTACACCTCTGAAAAATAGTGTGTTGAGAGACCTTTGTCCATTGTTGCCACATACCAACTTTCATGCAGATCAGTCATTCGGTGCCAGAGGAGTAGCATTTTAAGTATTTTTCCCAACATTCAAAATGGAGGAAAGTTCATCACTGCAGACCTTGTAGGTATAGGTGCCTAAGGTCAAATTGTTCCTTGTGAAGAGAGGGAACTATGTACCGAATTTCATGATTTCAGGTCAAACGGGACAAGGGACGTGACATTTCAAAATGTGCATTTTCAATCGCTTGTTATAGCGCCATCATCTAGCGAATCCTTTTTGTAAAGGAAGGAATCTTGCGGAGCGTCATATGAGATATAAGACATACTGAATGTTGCAAAGATCATGCTACACATGGTTAATATTCACCCATAGTATACAGTATACATAGTACATAGTATACAGTATACATAGTACATAGTATACAGTATACATAGTACATAGTATACAGTCTTGGTAGTCCCTATCACCCGGCGATGCGTCTCCACGGCGGCTGGGTTCGTGCTGCTTACTGTTGCCAGTTAGATAAGTAGAATATTCCCATAGGTCAAGATAACAGCTTATAAGAGTGTCTGCTAAATGACTTAAATGTAAATGTAAATGTATCTTGCGAGGGAATCCTGTGGATAGCCATATGAGAAATATAAGACGTTATAAAGATCACGCCACACATGGTTTATATTCACACTGAGTACAAAAATACTTATTTTCCACCATAATTTGCAAATAAATTCATAAAAAATCCTACAATGTGATATTCTGGATTTTTTTCCCTCATTTTGTCTGTAATAGTTGAAGTGTACCTATGATGAGATTTTACAGGCCTCTCTCATCTTTTTAAGTGGGAGAACTTGCACAATTGGTGGCTGACTAAATACTTTTTTGCCCCACTGTATACAGGGGGTACCGGTACAGAGTCAATGTGGAGGCTATATACAGCGGGTACCAGTACAGAGTCAATGTGGAGGCTATATACAGGGGGTACCGGTACAGAGTCAATGTGGAGGCTATATACAGGGGGTACTGGTACAGAGTCAATGTGGAGGCAATATACAGGGGGAAGCGGTACAGAGTCAATGTGGAGGCTATATACAGGGGGAACCGGCACAGAGTCAATGTGGAGGATATATACAGGAGGTACCGGTACAGAGTCAATGTGGAGGCTATATACAGGGGGTTCCGGTACGGAGTCAATGTGGAGGCTATATACAGGGGGTACCGGTATAGAGTCAATGTGGAGGCTATATACAGGGGGAACCGGCACAGAGTCAATGTGGAGGCAAAATACAGGGGGTACCGGTACAGAGTCAATGTGGAGACTATATACAGGGGGGTACCGGTACAGAGTCAATGTGGAGGCTATATACAGGGGGTACTGGTACAGAGCCAATGTGGAGGCTATATACAGGGGGTACCGGTACAGAGTCAATGTGGAGGCTATATACAGGGGGTACTGGTACAGAGCCAATGTGGAGGCTATATACAGGGGGAACCGGTACAGAGTCAATGTGAAGGGGTACATTTTAGTTGAGGTAATATGTACATGTAGGTAGAGGTAAAGTGACTATGAAAGGATAATAAACAGAGAATAGCAGTGTGTTCAGGTGGATGTTGACCGCTCCATTATTACAATTCTTACTGATAAAGTTTGACAACACACAAACCTTGTCCTTTCCTCCTGTTTTGTAGATGGGTCTTCAGGTTTCTGGAGTGCTTTCTTATCCAGCTCACCCAGTGTTTCCTGTAAAGGCATGATTACAATAGATACAGTAAAGGCTGTGGCAGACGGAAATCCTTACGACATAAACAACTACTTGGATAACAAGTACAAACCAAGGAGGACTGACGTCATTATGGAGGATGTGGACATCCTGAAAGGCCACACAATATCATATGACCTCCTTGGAAACAACTGCAAGCATTTTGTTACTTTCCTCCGTTACGGCCAATCAGAGTCCAAACAGGTAGCCATGACAGTATAATTGAGAGAATATTCTAATTAACGCTTTGCTTGATGAGATGCACTCCATATTAATTATTTTTCTTTGTCTTTTTTCCCTATAGGCAGTTGATTTCATGAAGAAATTCTTAGCTAGTATTTTAGCCATGCTTGGAGTGGCTAGTTTGACTCTCGCACCAAAAACCGATAATAAATAGGTAACTTGGGTCTCATGAGTGCATGAATGCTTGTGATGCAAAATGTTGTTTAAAGACTAATGAATAAAGGACGATCTCAAAGACCAATGTGGTTGTGTGGTCATTTTTCATTCAAATCAAACAGAATATTAAATTAATATACTAGACTTTATAGTATCAAAATTTAACCTTGTACTGCCGTGGGCTAAATCAGCGTCACACAGAGTGTTTCTGGGTAGTCTTAGACAAATCTACATAGAAACACGTATACACTTCACACGCATGGTTATTGGCTTAACAAAAGAAGACACCTCTACCATATCAGATACATTGATATATATATTCCATTTTAAGTTTTCATCCCAATATTAGACTTTATATACATCACAGAAGACTGAAATATAACAAAACCATTTGACATCGAAACAATGGATTTTCTGCAGTTTATAAAAAATGTTCATACGTTTTTACATCATGAAAAAAATGACATTAGTTGGTCTATAGTATACAGTCTTGTAATGGTAGGATGACTTTAGCTGGTCTATAGCATACAGTCTTGTAATAGTAGGATGACTTTAGCTGGTCTATAGTATACAGTCTTGTAATGGTAGGATGACTTTAGCTGGTCTATAGTGTACAGTCTTGTAATGGTAGGATGACTTTAGCTGGTCTATAGCATACAGTCTTGTAATGGTAGGATGACTTTAGCTGGTCTATAGCATACAGTCTTGTAATGGTAGGATGACTTTAGCTGTTGTTGGGGAATAATCAGAATTAATTGGTAACATAGGTAAGATGTTTTATATTCATCATTGTAAGTTACTTCTCATCAGAATGTGTTTGTATAATACTGTGGCGGGGTTGCAGTATCTGTTCTCTGTCAAGACTAAGTTGTTTGGGCCGGAGAGAGGGGAGAGGTGAAGCGTGTATCTCTTGGCTCCACAATGTCTGTGTGCCAGTCAGGGTGTCTCTGTGATCTTGTCAAGATAGGATGGATTTGATATATGGCTGTTGATATGGAGGATTTGTTTATGGTTCTGAGTTTGAGAAAAACACATAGTTCAGGAGACAAAGCTGAACGATAAATTATGCCTATGCTGTCTGGCTATGTGTGTCTTTGCTATAAAGGATCTCAGTTGCAATGTGTAAGGGACTCTCAGAGAATTCATTTATAGACACTGAATTGATCTGAGAGTCACAGGGTTGTGAAGGAGCTCATATAATTAATGATGTAATTTGTGATAACTAGCTCTGACTTGTGTGTGGTTTGCTCTCAGGATTTGTTAAATACAGGACATTTCCACGACACTGGTCTATAGTAGACAGTCTGTAATGGTAGGATGACTTTTGCTGGTCTATAGTATACAGTCTGTAATGGTAGGATGACTTTAGCTGGTCTATAGTATACAGTCTTGTAATGGTAGGATGACTTTAGCTGCTCTATAGTATACAGTCTGTAATGGTAGGATGACTTTAGCTGGTCTATAGTATACATTCTTGTAATGGTAGGATTACTTTAGCTGGTCTATAGTATACAGTCTGTAATGGTAGGATGACTTTAGCTGGTCTATATTATACAGTCTGTAATGGTAGGATGACTTTAGCTGGTCTATAGTATACAGTCTTGTAATGGTAGGATGACTTTAGCTGCTCTATAGTATACAGTCTGTAATGGTAGGATGACTTTAGCTGGTCTATAGTAGACAGTCTGTAATGGTAGGATGACTTTTGCTGGTCTATAGTATACAGTCTGTAATGGTAGGAGGACTTTAGCTGGTCTATAGTAGACAGTCTGTAATGGTAGGAGGACTTTAGCTGGTCTATAGTAGACAGTCTGTAATGGTAGGATGACTTTAGCTGGTCTATAGTAGACAGTCTGTAATGGTAGGATGACTTTTGCTGGTCTATAGTATACAGTCTTGTAATGGTAGGATGACTTTAGCTGGTCTATAGTAGACAGTCTGTAATGGTAGGATGACTTTAGCTGGTCTATAGTATACAGTCTGTAATGGTAGGATGACTTTAGCTGGTCTATAGTATACATTCTTGTAATGGTAGGATTACTTTAGCTGGTCTATAGTATACAGTCTGTAATGGTAGGATGACTTTAGCTGGTCTATAGTATACAGTCTGTAATGGTAGGATTACTTTAGCTGGTCTATAGTATACAGTCTTGTAATGGTAGGATGACTTTAGCTGGTCTATAGTATACAGTCTAGCTGGTCTATAGTATACAGTCTGTAATGGTAGGATGACTTTTGCTGGTCTATAGTATACAGTCTGTAATGGTAGGATTACTTTAGCTGGTCTATAGTATACAGTCTTGTAATGGTAGGATGACTTTAGCTGGTCTATAGTATACAGTCTAGCTGGTCTATAGTATACAGTCTGTAATGGTAGGATGACTTTTGCTGGTCTATAGTATACAGTCTGTAATGGTAGGATGACTTTAGCTGGTCTATAGTATACAGTCTTGTAATGGTAGGATAACATTTGCTGGTCCATAGTATAGTCTGTAATGGTAGGATGACTTTTGCTGGTCTATAGAATACAGTCTGTAATGGTAGGATGACTTTTGCTGGTCTATAGTATACGGTCTGTAATGGTAGGAAGACTTTAGCTGGTCTATAGTATACAGTCTGTAATGGTAGGATGACTTTTGCTGGTCTATATTATACAGTCTGTAATGGTAGGATGACTTTAGCTGGTCTATAGTATACAGTATTGAAATGGTAGGAAGACTTTAGCTGGTCTATAGTATACAGTCTTGTAATGGTAGGATGACTTTTGCTGGTCTATAGTATACGGTCTGTAATGGTAGGAAGACTTTAGCTGGTCTATAGTATACAGTCTGTAATGGTAGGATGACTTTTGCTGGTCTATAGTATACAGTCTGTAATGGTAGGATGACTTTAGCTGGTCTATAGTATACAGTATTGAAATGGTAGGAAGACTTTAGCTGGTCTATAGTATACAGTCTTGTAATGGTAGGATGACTTTTGCTGGTCTATAGTGTACAGTATGTAATGGTAGGATGACTTTAGCTGGTCTATAGTATACAGTCTGTAATGATAGGATGACTTTAGCTGGTCTACAGTATACAGTCTTGTAATGGTAGGATGACTTTAGCTGGTCTATAGTATACAGTCTTGTAATGGTAGGATGACTTTAGCTGGTCTATAGTATACAGTCTGTAATGGTAGGATGACTTTTGCTGGTCTATAGTATACAGTCTGTAATGGTAGGATGACTTTAGCTGGTCTATAGTATACAGTCTGTAATGGTAGGATGACTTTAGCTGGTCTATAGTATACAGTCTGTAATGGTAGGAGGACTTCAGCTGGTCTACAGTATACAGTCTGTAATGGTAGGATGACTTTAGCTGGTCTACAGTATACAGTCTGTAATGGTAGGAGGACTTCAGCTGGTCTACAGTATACAGTCTGTAATGGTAGGATGACTTCAGCTGGTCTACAGTATACAGTCTGTAATGGTAGGATGACTTTTGCTGGTCTATAGTATACCATCTGTAATGGTAGGATGAATTCAGCTGGTCTCCAGTATACAGTCTGTAATGGTAGGATGACTTTAGCTGGTCTATAGTATACAGTCTTGTAATGGTAGGATGACTTCAGCTGGTCTATAGTATACCGTCTGTAATGGTAGGATGACTTTAGCTGGTCTATAGTATACAGTCTAGCTGGTCTATAGTATACAGTCTGTAATGGTAGGATGACTTTAGCTGGTCTATAGTATACAGTCTTGTAATGGTAGTATGACTTCAGCTGGTCTACAGTATACAGTCTGTAATGGTAGGAGGACTTCAGCTGGTCTATTTGATCATATCTAAACAAAGCGTTCTGCTGTGATCTACCCTGAAGGAGCAGAGCCAAGACTTGCCTTATTCATTCTTTAATAAATGGTTAAACATATTTGTACGAGGTGTTTCCTTTCTGAAGTAGTGATTATGTAGAAAACATTTACTTGAGAAACAAACATTCTTAGCCAGAGGTAGAGCTAGTTGCAAGAACGCTCGGGTCTCAAAGAGTTAAGTTGAATAACAGGATGTTAGTGTTGGACCTTGTCATATAAGGGCGATGCTTTTTCTTCACGAGACACAACCCACAGTGAGACATTCACATGCAAACCAGGAGTCCGACCACAGTAAGTACTGTTGCTGATCCTTGACTAATACTAATTTATAATAATCAACAGTACCATAAAAGGAGTTTGTGTGTGTGTGAACATGTTTAACTATACTTGTGGCGACCAGATTTAGGGTTAGGATTAGTGTGGAAGAAAATAGGTTTGTAAAACAGGACTGTGTGTGTGTGGGGGGGGGGGGGGGGTGTTACATAATTACATGTCGTCTTACCCACCTTATTCTTAGATGGAGATTGGTGACATGATTGAGATAAACAGAGTTCAATACAAACACTGGGCTCTGTACATTGGACATGGAAAGGTCATCCAGTTGGTAACTCCAGGTATGATGTTTTTCTGGAAATGTTTTTGTTGTAGCCGATATTCCAATTCCAGAATTGGGGCAGGGTGTAAACATCATCTGAAGTCAAATGTTAACAGTACTGGCCCAATGCTCTAACCACTAGACTACCTGCTGCCCCTAACAGCAGAGTACTGGCCCAATGCTCTAACCACTAGACTACCTGCTGCCCCTAACAGCAGAGTACTGGCCCAATGCTCTAACCACTAGACTACCTGCTGCCCCTAACAGCAGAGTACTGGCCCAATGCTCTAACCACTAGACTACCTGCTGCCCCTAACAACAGAGTACTGGCCCAATGCTCTAACCACTAGACTACCTGCTGCCCCTAACAGCAGAGTACTGGCCCAATGCTCTAACCACTAGACTACCTGCTACCCCTAACAGTAGAGTACTGGCCCAATGCTCTAACCACTAGACTACCTGCTGCCCCTAACAGTAGAGTACTGTCCCAATGCTCTAACCACTAGACTACCTGCTGCCCCTAACAGCAGAGTACTGTCCCAATGCTCTAACCACTAGACTACCTGCTGCCCCTAACAGCAGAGTACTGGCCCAATGCTCTAACCACTAGACTACCTGCTGCCCCTAACAGCAGAGTACTGGCCCAATGCTCTAACCACTAGACTACCTGCTGCCCCTAACAGCAGAGTACTGGCCCAATGCTCTAACCACTAGACTACCTAACAGCTGCCCCTAACAGCAGAGTACTGGCCCAATGCTCTAACCACTAGACTACCTGCTGCCCCTAACAGCAGAGTACTGGCCCAATGCTCTAACCACTAGACTACCTGCTACCCCTAACAGCAGAGTACTGGCCCAATGCTCTAACCACTAGACTACCTGCTGCCCCTAACAGTAGAGTACTGGCCCAATGCTCTAACCACTAGACTACCTGCTGCACCTAACAGCAGAGTACTGGCCCAATGCTCTAACCACTAGACTACCTGCTGCCCCTAACAGCAGAGTACTGGCCCAATGCTCTAACCACTAGACTTCCTGCTGCCCCTAACAACAGAGTACTGGCCCAATGCTCTAACCACTAGACTTCCTGCTGCCCCTAACAGCAGAGTACTGGCCCAATGCTCTAACCACTAGACTTCCTGCTGCCCCTAACAGCAGAGTAAAACTGATATCTGAATATGGTCGATAGTCAGTTTCTTTATTTCTCATCATCAAAACACACCTTTTATTTCCTCCTGTTTTGTAGATGGACCTTCAAAAGTAGCTTTCTGCAGTTTTAGCTCATCCAGCGGCAGTGTTGCCTGTAAAGGCACGATTACAATAGAGACATTACAGGATGTGACAGCAGGGAATACTTACAAAATCAACAACTACCTGGATGACGAGTACAAACCAAGGAGGACTGACGTCATTATGGGGGATGTGGACAAAATGAGAGGCAGCACAATAAAATATAACCTCCTTGGAAACAACTGCGAGCATTTTGTTACTTTCCTCCGTTATGGCAAATCAAAGTCCAAACAGGTAGCCATGACAGTATAATGAGAGAATATTCTAATTAATGCTTTGCTTGAGGAGATGCACTCCATTTTAATTATTATTTTTCTTTTTGTATTTTTCCTTATAGGCAGATGACTTCCTGAATAATGTGTTAGCTGGTACTGCAGGTGTGCTTGGTGTACTGACTGCTGTTGCTGCTTCTACAGCTAATGCAGCAAACACACTTAGTAAATAATTTCTTGGGTCATTCATGAGTCCATGGAGAATGTCAGTAATGCAGAATGTTGTGTATTGTCTAATGAATAAAGGACCATCTCAAAGACCAATGTGGTTGTGTGGTCATTTTTCATTCAAATCAAACAATCAAAAATATTAAATTAATATACCACCCTTTAAATTATTAAAAAATGGTTATGGGCTTAACAAAATAAGACACCTGTACAATGTCAGATACAGTTGAAATGTATTCCATGTTGAGGTTTCCTCCCAATATTAGGCTTTCTATATACATCACAGAAAACTGAAATATAACAAACAGGTTGACATGGAAACAATGGATTTTCTGCAGTTTCAAAAAATATATGTTTATTAGTTATTACATCATGAAAAACATGAACATTCCACCCATGAGGCCACTAGAGGGCGATTGACTGCAGGAACAGGATCTATGTAGAATCCTCCCATACAGTTCATGTTTATCATATATTCTGTTATAAAGTATTAGCCCCGTTTTTACTTTTAGGGACAGATTGCAGGAACCAGATTACATCTCCTCCTGGATTTAAAAGCATTGTTAATGGATAATCTCTATTGAAATTGATTGTTAATCCAGGACTAGACTTAATCTGGGTCTGTGAAACCTGCACTTTAATGTTCTGAGCTTGTTCCTTGAATGGATACACTATTAGATGCACTATTGTAAAGTGACTGTTCCACTGGATGTCATAAGGTGAATGTACCAATTTGTAAGTCGCTCTGGATAAGAGTGTCTGCTAAATGACTTAAATGTAAATGTAAAATGGATACAGTAAGATACAGTTGAAGTCTGAAGTTTACATACACTTAGGTTGGAGTCAATAAAACAAATTTTTCAACCACCCCACATGTTTCTTGTTAACAAACTATAGTTTTGGCAAGTCGTGAGGACATATACTTTGTGCAGGTGTAACAGGGTTATATTGGTGATTCCCCTTGCCACTTTATTGTTAAGCCAATGGGTTTTTGGTTTGAGTTTGTCTTGCGTTCACCTACTCAACATGGCATCTTATTGGCTGGTTTGCGTAGCTTGCTTACGAGGGGGGATGTTCCAGTTAGAATCGTCCCAGTGAACAAGCACCAAACCAGCGGTAAGTTGTTGGTTGCAAAGCACCGTACGTCAAAAGTGATTTTATGCTCTCAAGTGATGATTTAAATGTACAATTTATATCAAATAGTTCGTAAATGTTATTCAAACATCACACATAAGATGCAGCGGTTTTTGGAGAATATTTGTTGTGCATTTTGTTGTAGAGAATTCCCGCCAGTATTAGCTAGGGGGGGGTTCATATATTTTGTACAGTGCGTGAGTGCAGAGTTGGATGGTGAGACGGGCATTGCATGACGTGCAATTTTGTGTCGTTCTTATCAGGTACATTGTTAAAGATATTATATTGTATATTGTAATTGTATTATTTTGGTAACTGCCCCAGTGAACAAGCACCAAACCAGCGTGCGTGAGTGCAGAGTTGGATGGTGAGACGGGCATTGCATGACGTGTAATTTTGTGTCGTTCTTATCAGAATAAAGCTACATGATTGGTGCTACATATTGGAGTTCCGTGTCGATGACTGATGTACACAACGCCAGAAGAGTACTGTTACACATGACACAAGTAGTTTTTCCAACAATTGTTTACAGACAGATTATTTCACTTATCATTCTCTGTATCACAATTCCAGTGGGTCAGAAGTTTTCATACACTAAGTTGACTGTGCCTTTAAACAGCTTGGGAAATTCCAGAAAATGATGTCATGGCTTTAGAAGCTTCTGATAGGCTAATTTACATAATTTGAGTTAATTGGAGGTGTACCTGTGGATGTTTTTCAAGGCCTACCTTCAAACCCAGTGCCTCTTTGCTTGACATCATGGGAAAATCAAAAGAAATCCGCCAAGACCTCAGAATTGTAGACCTCCACAAGTCTGGTTCATCCTCGGGAGCTATTTTAAATGCCTGAAGCTACCACGTTCATCTGTACAAACAATAGTATGCAAGTATAAACACCATGGGACCACGCAGCCGTCATACTGCTAAGGAAGGAGACACGTTCTGTCTCCTAGAGATGAAAGTACAAGTGCAAATCAATCTGGAGGAAACGGGTTCAAAAGTATCTATATCCACAGTAAAACAAGTCCTATATCAACATACCCTGAAAGGCTGCTCAGTAAGGAAGAAGCCACTGCTCCAAAACCGCCATAAAAAAGACAAGGCTACAGTTTGCAACTGCACATGGGGACAAAGATCAAACTTTTTGGAGAAATGTCCTCTGGTCTGATGAAACAAAACTAGAACTGTTTGGCCATAATTACCATCGTTATGTTTGGAGGAATAAGGGGGATGATTGCAAGCTAAAGAACACCATCCCAACCGTGAAGCATGGTTTGACCCTAGTTAAACAATTTAAAGGCAATGCTACCAAATACTAATTGAGTGTATGTAATCTTCTGGCCCACTGTGAATGTGATGAAAGAAATTAAAGCTGAGATAAATCATTCTCTCTGCTTTTATTCTGACATTTTATATTCTTAAAATAAAGTGATGATCGTAACTGAGCTAAAACAGGGAATTATTACTAGGATTAAAAATGTCAGGAATTGTGAAAAACTGAGTTTAAATGTATTTGACTAAGGTGTATGTAAACTTCCAACCTCGGCTGTAGGAGAACAGGTTTTTGATGACATCGTCCCACGTGAATGATGCATTGCTGCCTTTACATTTACATTTAAGTCATTTAGCAGACGCTTTTATCCAGATTGGCCTTTGGGCCAATTAGTGTAATTTTGTAAATGACTGATCTCTATGGCTAGACACATCATTCATCCAAGTTCCCTCACAATCAGGCCAGTGGTGTCTGAAATATTGCTTGTGACTAACGTATGTACAGTTGATTTCTATAGCAACCCCCTTTGACAGGGTTTGCAACATGTGTGCCAAGTTTTGTTACAATACGAATATCGTTGACTGATTTATATGCATGTGCCAGACCACTCCTACGTGAATGTTTATTGGTCAATAGGTTGTTTTAAGTACACCTCTGAAAAATAGTGTTGTGGTACCTTTGTCCATTGTTGCCACATACCAACTTTCATGCAGATCAGTCATTCGGCACCAGAGGAGTAGCATTTGAACTGTTTTTCCCAACATTCAAAGTGGAAGAAAATTAATCACTGCAGACCTTGTAGGTATAGGTGCCTAAGGTCAAATTGTTGCTTTCAAAGAGAGGGAACTATGTACCAAATTTTATGATTTTAAATTAAACGGGATTAGAGATGTAACCTTTCAAATTGTGCTTTATCAATCGTTTGTTATAGCACCACCATCTGGCCAATTAGTATAATTTTGTAAATACGGGATCACTGTGTGGGGGAAGAAAAAAATTATACATGGTCCTGAGCACCAAATCATAAAATACTTTGTCCAATAGATCCTTTTCCAGTACGTACTGACATCACGCACAGATGCGTGCAGCTCTTGGTGGCAGTAAGAACGCCATTGCCGTCTGCGCCCATGAAACATAGACCATTCTTTTTTATTACTTCGAAATAAAATAACTTTTTGAGGTTATCATACACTTACAATGATGTTTTGATTCTTGCTTGAACAATCGCTAAGATTATATTTGGTTGTGATCTTTGCAAAATCACTATTTTGGATGCGACAGTTGTTAGCTAGAATGCTAACGCTCATTGACATAGGCTGTAGCGAAAGCTAGCTAAAGAGCCATTTTACTGGTTGAAGTTGAAGTGTTTAAAAAAAAGTATAATGCAGTTGATTTGCAATGACACAAATATTATATTAAGCAGGACATTCATAAGAGCCTTAAAATCCAATTATAATCCAAAAGTAGTGTGAAATGCACTCATAAACATGTAAATGGAGGCTTTATTTGCTGGTATCTACAAGAACTCCCTTTGTTCTGACACCAACTTGTGCGCATCGTCCTCGTGCAGCAATGTTTGCAACACAAAAAGGGGTCTATTAACAATATTTCAGACTACCACCAGAGGGCAGTAACAGTTTACCTTCTGATGTATGGGGCATGAGCATGGGACTGTTGCAAACTGTCAGACATGAGCGAGATTTGGGACTAACACTTAAAATGTTTGAAGATTCTAGATAAGGCTTTTAAAACATGAAAGCATGTTATATCTATGGAAATTCAGAAGATTACAAGCCTTAAAGTCCTTAAATGCTTGAAAACTGTCTTGATTAGACAAGAGCTGATATCAAATCAAAATCAAATTAAAGTTTATTGGTCACGTACACAGATTTGCAGATGTTCTCAGGTGCAGTGAAATGCTTTTGTTTCTAGCTTCAACAGCGCAGTAAAACCGAGCAATACAAATAAACAATACACACATGGAAACGGTCTGAGAAAATAAATAGAAGAATAATGTAAGAAATAACACATCAAAGTTGTCTAGAAACAGTGTGACCGTGTCTGACGAACCGTATTCCTTCTAAAGAGAGATGTTAAAGTTGTTGGCTCATGTCTGGTTCACTTTTGGATGTTGTTATAATTGTTATATTAATAATAACTATTTGAGCAGGACACATCGCCAGCAAAGTGGATACATTGTATCATTTCACCTGTGAGACTGGAGAAGTAACTCAGCAACTCTTTGAGGAAAGTGGATACATTGTATCATTTCACCTCATCTGTGAGACTGGAGAAGTAACTCAGCAACTCTTTGAGGAAAGTGGATACATTGTATCATTTCACCTCACCTGTGAGACTGGAGAAGTAACTCAGCAACTCTTTGAGGAAAGTGGATACATTGTATCATTTCACCTGTGAGACTGGAGAAGTAACTCAGCAACTCTTTGAGGAAAGTGGATACATTGTATCATTTCACCTCACCTGTGAGACTGGAGAAGTAACTCATCAACTCTTTGAGGAAAGTGGATACATTGTATCATTTCACCTCACCTGTGAGTCTGGAGAAGTAACTCAGCAATTCTTTGAGGAAAGTGGAAGTTGATAAAACCAACGCAACAGGGGCCTTTGTCTTCACTCTTCACCAGGGGTTTACAGGTGGAAAAACAAATCGGAAGACAAGACATGATGTGATTGGTAAATGAGTTGTGAAAATCTGATCGATAATTGAAACATATGTAAGTCTCTTTCAAAAGGAGGCAAGAAGAGGACAGAGAAGAGGTTGCAAGGAGTCGAACAAAATCTAATTGAGATTCTCCCCCGCTGTCCTCAAAGAGTTGCTGAATTTCCTCTTTACTGAAGAGTGAGGTAGCGACCGCTTAATTGCACCTCCCCTGTGAGAACCATGAGCATGTCTGATTAGACAGACTTTACCATCCAGAAAACCATTCAAAAGCTATGATATACTGTATTACCGGAGCTAAACTTAAATGTTTCCCCTGGTACTTGCAGGCTGCTAGATATTTGTTTAAAAATAAACATCCTAGTCCAGTCATGTTTAGCTGTCTAACAAGCTGGTAACTTGACCAGCAGTATGGTTTTAGATGGCATTAGGAGAAAGGAAAGGGATCCTGGATACTGTATTTGTTACATTACCGTTGTTAAAGAATTACAGAAGTTTATTTTTTTTCATGGCAATCAACACGTTTTAGAAATTATGCCTTTTTACAAGAGATTTTACAGTAACATGAAAGGAAATAAATTCATATAAAAATAAGACTCATAAATGAGGGGGGGAGACAAATCTGTTCTCCATAAAACTCATCAATTCAAACATAGAAAATACAAATGAATAACAAATAATCCAAATAGCTGTAAATAATTTTCTAACTGACATTGAGAAGCGTCACCTTGCAGAAGGTGTGTATTAGCAGAGCAGTGACAACAACACATAATAAATCAACATTATATCACAGGAAATCATTATATCACAGCAGAACAATCCAATCAAAACCGAGTTGAGCTTATTGATACATTTACCACATTGATGCATGCTTCCCACAGTGTTTAAAGAGCACATGATGAGACAAACATTGTTCATAAAATACTGCCCCTGTCATTGGTTAATTAATATGTGCATAGCATCAGTGCATTGTGAATGACCACTGAGAAAACACCCTGGACAACAGTTCCTTTGTCTCTTCAGTAAGTACACAATGACCAAAATGTCACTATATTGCCGCGTTCATGTACTAATCGGAACTAGGAAACTTAGAAATGTCCGACTTGCTAACGGTTTGAAGTTACAGACGTGCCGTGCCGCGTTCAACAGTTAGCGAGTGGGAAATGTCAGCGTTTCCTAGTTCTGACTGGCGCGTGAACGTGGCAGGAATTCAGACCGACGGCTCCTAACATGAAGAATGCATAGGACAAATACAAAAGCGTTTTGTTCCTCTTCATCCTGTGTTATTAGTAAATACTTCACCATTTAAATCCAGTTTAACTCCAAAATATATACAAAATATACAGTTAATCACAATGGACAACAGATTTAGAAGAAGTCTAGATGGTGATATTGGAAATTATCTGCAGACACAGTACAATAGTAATTTCACTGACAATGTTGCAAACATAGCCCGACTTTTCTCAAACACAACTTTGAGGTTGTCATGGCAATACACAACAGAGTGTCAGTTCCTAAATACAATCTGTAATGCCCGAGTACGTTCAGAGTGTGGTGTTGTCAGAGTGTCAGTTCCTAAATTCAATCTGTAATGCCCGAGTACGTTCAGAGTGTGGTGTTGTCAGAGTGTCAGTTCCTAAATTCAATCTGTAATGCCCGAGTACGTTCAGAGTGTGGTCTTGTCAGAGTGTCAGTTCCTAAATTCAATCTGTAATAGCCGAGTAAATTTAGAGTGCGGTGTTGTCAGTTCGTACATTCAGAGCGTTTCGCTCTCGTCTGAGCGTTCAGAGAAGCGCACTAGACGCTGTGGCCCGAGGACTACGGTTGTTCCGTGCGTTCTGACCTCCCAATGGCAGTCAAGCTCCCACACTAACGTTGCCTAGCTCTCTAGCTACTTCCAGACACAAACGCTAGAACACCTCCCTCTGACCACTTGACTCGCCCTGACAGAGCTGGTTATGCTGTTTTCATGTTACCCTGGTGCGTTGGTGACTGTAACTGTGCTGCTGGCAACAATTTAATTACGCTTTTCCCCTTCTTTTTTACCGACGTTAACTGACACCAGTCATGTTCATCTGTTGTCAGTTATTTGCGCTCTGGCACAAAGACTAGAGTGCTCTGAAATCCGGGTAGATAACCAGAATGAATTTACGAACGCAGCTCAGAGAGTGTTCACATACTGCAGGTCCTCCAACTGTCATAATATAAGGTGGAATTCAGTCCTTTTTAAGAGAAAACAGCGGGTATTTTAGCTTTCTTTTGTGGAGTGCCTGAAGCACACAGCACGGGTTTGTTCTAGTAGGATTGATGCATACTCAGCAATGTGACTCGACCTTTTCTACGATACTGCCTTATCTGTGGAGATAAAACAATGCAAACAGGAACCAGCAAAAGGCCCAATGCCTCTATCACAGACGACCTCAGGTGAAACGACATTGAAGTAACCTTTTATAACCACACCCATTCAGTCAAATAGACTGCCGTGTTTCAAGGCAAGCATGTACAACAATGTTACTTACTAGGCGCAGTTAGGAATATGGCAGTGCTAGTGGGCTGTGTGTTACGTGTGAAGTATTATGAATATAGTCTTTCAACCCCACAGTGTACGATAGTGTCTGTGAAGCAATCCACATAGAGAAGAGAACTGGTCTGAAATTAATCGAGGCAGAAGGAATCACATAACCGTGTGTGTGTGTGTGTGTGTGTGTGTGTGTGTGTGTGTGTAAATGCCAAGAAGGGAGCTTTGGTTTTCAACATTCTACATAATCTTAGTGTTTTGCATATTCTTAGTCCAGGAGTGTGGTGTTGTCATGACGACAGAGGGGGTGGATAGGGTTGGAGGGAGAGCTTGGCTTTAAGAAAGGCTCTTGTCGTAGGCCTTGACCACACGTTTGATATGGAACAGTTTGTGTCTCAACTTGCGACACTCCAGCTTCTTAGCCTGGTAGTCTGGTGTCTGGGGAGGAGCAGAGAGAAAACAGATAGTTTCATCGTCTATTCTCCATTATGGGGTGGTAAAAGTTCATTCTTTATAATGTAGAAAGATTTCATAGAAATGTCTGCTCACCCTCTTAAGGTCTTTCAGTCGATTATATTCCTCTGCCACAACCTAAAGTAAAGAATAAGGAGAATAAGAACTATTTCTCCCTGGTTCTATCTCAGTGGGGATCTCAGTGGAGGCTGGTGAAGGAGAGCTCATAGTATTGAGCTTGTCCTCCTATTTAAATTGACACCAGCCCTCCACCATCCGGACACACATATGCGCCCTGGCGACATGGGTTGTAGCCCCCACCTCCACCATTCACACATATGGCCCCTGGCGACATGGGTTGTAGCCCCCACCTCCACCATTCACACATATGGCCCCTGGCAACAGGGGTTGTAGCCCCCACCTCCACCATTTACACATATGGCCCCTGGCAACAGGGGTTGTAGCCCCCACCACCCTCTGTCTGTCTGTCTGACCCTACAGTCTGTCTGTGACCCTACAGTCTGACCCTACTGTGTCTCCACCCTCTCTCCATGACCCTACTGTGTCTCCACCCTCTCTCCATGACCCTACTGTGTCCCCACCCTCTCTCCATGACCCTACTGTGTCCCCACCCTCTCTCCTATGACCCTACTGTGTCTCCACCCTCTCTCTATGACCTACTGTGTCTCCACCCTCTATGACCCTACTGTGTCTCCACCCTCTGTCTCCACCCTCTGACCCTACTGTGTCTCTCCACCTACTGTGTCTCTCTATGACCCTACTGTGTCTCCACCCTCTCTCTATGACCCTACTGTGTCTCCACCCTCTCTCTATGACCCTACTGTGTCTCCACCCTCTCTCTATGACCTACTGTGTCTCCACCCTCTCTCTATGACCTACTGTGTCTCCACCCTCTCTCTATGACCCTACTGTGTCTCCACCCTCTCTCCATGACCCTACTGTGTCTCCACCATCTCTCTATGACCATGTGTCTCCACTGTCTATGACCATACTGTCTGTCTCCACCCTCTGTCCATGACCCTCTGTCCATGACCCTACTGTGTCTCCACCCTCTGTCCATGACCCTACTGTGTCTCCACCCTCTGTCCATGACCCTACTGTGTCTCCACCCTCTGTCCATGACCCTACTGTGTCTCCACCCTCTGTCCATGACCCTACTGTGTCTCCACCCTCTGTCCATGACCCTACTGTGTCTCCACCCTCTGTCCATGACCCTACTGTGTCTCCACCTCCACCCTCTGTCCATGACCCTACTGTGTCTCCACCCTCTGTCCATGACCCTACTGTGTCTCCACCCTCTGTCCATGACCCTACTGTGTCTCCACCCTCTGTCCATGACCCTACTGTGTCTCCACCCTCTGTCCATGACCCTACTGTGTCTCCACCCTCTGTCCATGACCCTACTGTGTCTCCACCCTCTGTCCATGACCCTACTGTGTCTCCACCCTCTGTCCATGACCCTACTGTGTCTCCACCCTCTGTCCATGACCCTACTGTGTCTCCACCTCTGTCCATGACCCTACTGTGTCTCCACCCTCTGTCCATGACCCTACTGTGTCCATCCACCCTCTGTCCATGACCCTACTGTGTCTCCACCCTCTGTCCATGACCCTACTGTGTCTCCACCCTCTGTCCATGACCCTACTGTGTCTCCACCCTCTGTCCATGACCCTACTGTGTCTCCACCCTCTGTCCATGACCCTACTGTGTCTCCACCCTCTGTCCATGACCCTACTGTGTCTCCACCCTCTGTCCATGACCCTACTGTGTCTCCACCCTCTGTCCATGACCCTACTGTGTCTCCACCCTCTGTCCATGACCCTACTGTGTCTCCACCCTCTGTCCATGACCCTACTGTGTCTCCACCCTCTGTCCATGACCCTACTGTCTGTCTCCACCCTCTCTATGACCCTACTGTGTCTCCACCCTCTCTCTATGACCATACTGTCTCCACCCTCTGTCCATGACCCTACTGTGTCTCCACCATCTCTCTATGACCCTACTGTGTCTCCACCATCTCTCCATGACCATACTGTCTGTCTCCACCATCTCTCCATGACCATACTGTCTGTCTCCACCATCTCTCCATGACCATACTGTCTGTCTCCACCATCTCTCCATGACCATACTGTCTGTCTCCACCATCTCTCTATGACCATACTGTCTGTCTCCACCATCTCTCTATGACCATACTGTCTGTCTCCACCCTCTGTCCATGACCCTACTGTGTCTCCACCCTCTGTCCATGACCCTACTGTGTCTCCACCCTCTGTCCATGACCCTACTGTGTCTCCACCCTCTGTCCATGACCCTACTGTGTCTCCACCCTCTGTCCATGACCCTACTGTGTCTCCACCCTCTGTCCATGACCCTACTGTGTCTCCACCCTCTGTCCATGACCTACTGTGTCTCCACCCTCTGTCCATGACCCTACTGTGTCTCCACCCTCTGTCCATGACCCTACTGTGTCTCCACCCTCTGTCCATGACCCTACTGTGTCTCCACCCTCTGTCCATGACCCTACTGTGTCTCCACCCTCTGTCCATGACCCTACTGTGTCTCCACCCTCTGTCCACGACCCTACTGTGTCTCCACCCTCTGTCCATGACCATACTGTCTGTCTCCACCATCTCTCTATGACCATACTGTCTGTCTCCACCATCTCTCCATGACCATACTGTCTGTCTCCACCATCTCTCTATGACCATACTGTCTGTCTCCACCATCTCTCTATGACCATACTGTCTGTCTCCACCATCTCTCTATGACCATACTGTCTGTCTCCACCATCTCTCCATGACCATACTGTCTGTCTCCACCATCTCTCTATGACCATACTGTCTGTCTCCACCATCTCTATGACCATACTGTGTCTCCACAATCTCTATGACCCTACTGTGTCTCCACCCTCTGTCCATGACCCTACTGTGTCTCCACTCTCTGTCCATGACCCTACTGTGTCTCCACCCTCTGTCCATGACCCTACTGTGTCTCCACCCTCTGTCCATGACCCTACTGTGTCTCCACCATCTCTCCATGACCATACTGTCTGTCTCCACCATCTCTCTATGACCATACTGTCTGTCTCCACCATCTCTCCATGACCATACTGTCTGTCTCCACCATCTCTCTATGACCATACTGTCTGTCTCCACAATCTCTATGACCATACTGTCTGTCTCCACCATCTCTCTATGACCATACTGTCTGTCTCCACAATCTCTATGACCCTACTGTGTCTCCACCCTCTGTCCATGACCCTACTGTGTCTCCACCCTCTGTCCATGACCCTACTGTGTCTCCACCCTCTGTCCATGACCCTACTGTGTCTCCACCCTCTGTCCATGACCCTACTGTGTCTCCACCCTCTGTCCATGACCCTACTGTGTCTCCACCCTCTGTCCATGACCCTACTGTGTCTCCACCCTCTGTCCATGACCCTACTGTGTCTCCACCCTCTGTCCATGACCCTACTGTGTCTCCACCATCTCTCCATGACCATACTGTCTGTCTCCACCATCTCTCTATGACCATACTGTCTGTCTCCACCATCTCTCTATGACCATACTGTCTGTCTCCACCATCTCTCTATGACCATACTGTCTGTCTCCACAATCTCTATGACCCTACTGTGTCTCCACCCTCTGTCCATGACCCTACTGTGTCTCCACCCTCTGTCCATGACCCTACTGTGTCTCCACCCTCTGTCCATGACCCTACTGTGTCTCCACCCTCTGTCCATGACCCTACTGTGTCTCCACCATCTCTCCATGACCATACTGTCTTTCTCCACCATCTGTCCATGACCCTACTGTGTCTCCACCATCTCTCCATGACCATACTGTCTGTCTCCACCATCTCTCTATGACCATACTGTCTGTCTCCACCATCTCTCTATGACCATACTGTCTGTCTCCACCCTCTGTCCATGACCCTACTGTGTCTCCACCCTCTGTCCATGACCCTACTGTGTCTCCACCCTCTGTCCATGACCCTACTGTGTCTCCACCATCTGTCCATGACCCTACTGTGTCTCCACCCTCTGTCCATGACCCTACTGTGTCTCCACCATCTCCCTATGACCCTACTGTCTGTCTCCACCCTCTGTCCATGACCCTACTGTGTCTCTACCATCTCTCTATGACCCTACTGTCTGTCTCCACCCTCTGTCCATGACCCTACTGTCTGTCTCCACCATCTCTCTATGACCCTACTGGCTGTCTCCACCATCTTTCTATGACCCTACTGGCTGTCTCTCTCTCTACAGTTCCTGCTGTACTCTCAAAAATAATAACATAACATTTAAAATTAAACTAAAAAAAGCCTCCACTGGTCTCCCTCTGGTTTCTCACCTGGTACTGGGCGGAGGTCTCGTCCAGTGTGTCCAGCTGCCTGCTGAGTTTGATCATCTGGTCACTGATGTCATCCATCTCAGCACACAGATGTTTGTACTCCCTCAGGTCGGCATCAAACTCCCTCTTGTACTCCTGACGCTGGCCGTCTGACGTTATCTCTGGGTAGACGCTGAAGGGAGAGAGAGAGAGAGAAATAGACAAAGTCAGAGAATATTGTTAGACATTGTTTACACATACGCTATACCTTTGAAGTCAGAAGTTTACATACATTTAAAACCAGTTTTTCACAATTCCTGACATTTACTTCCTGTCTAAGGTCAGTTAGGATCACCACTTTATTTTAAGAACGTGAAATGTCAGAATAATAGAAGAGAGAATGATTTATTTCAGCTTTTATTTCGTTCATCACATTCCCAGTGGGTCAGAAGTTTACATACACAATTAGTATTTGGTAGCAATGCCTTTCAATTGTTTAACTTGGGTCAAACGTTTCAGGTAGCCTTCTAACAAGCTTCCCACAATAAGTTGGGTGAATTTTGGCCCATTCCTCCTGACAGAGCTGGTGTAACTGAGTCAGTTTTGAAGGATTCCTTGCTCGCAAACTCCTTCAGTTCTGCACACACATCTTCTACGGGATTGAGGTCAGGGCTTTGTGATGGCCACTCCAATATCCTGACCTTGTTGTACTTAAGCCATTTTGACACAATTTTGAAAGTATGCTTGAGGTCATTGTCCATTTGGAAGACCGAAGCTTTAAATTCCTGACTGATGTCCTGAGATGTTGCTTCAATATATACAAATAATTGGATATAGATACTTTTGTACCTGTTTCCTCCAGCATCTTCACAGGGGCCTTTTCTGTTGTTCTGGGATTGATTTGTACTTTTTGCACCAAAGTACGTTCATCTCTAGGAGACAGAACGTGTCTCCTTCCTGAGCGGTATGAAGGCTGCGTGGTCCCATGGTATTTAGACTTGCGTACTATTGTTTGTACAGATGAATGTGGTACTTCAGGCATTTGGAAATTGCTCCAAAGGATGAACCAGACTTGTGGAGGTCTACAATTCTTTTTCTGAGGTCTTCGCTGAATTATTTTGATTTTCCCATGATGTCAAGCAAAGAGGCACTGGGTTTGAAGGTAGGCCTTGAAATACATCCACAAGTACACCCCAATTGACTAAAATGATGTCAATTAGCCTATCAGAAGCTTCTAAAGCCATGACATCATTTTCTGAAATTTTCCAAGCTGTTTAAAGGCACAGTAAACTTAGTGTATGTACACTTCTGACTCACTGGAATTGTGATACAGTGAATTGCAAGTGAAATAATCTGTCTGTAAACAATTGTTGGAAAAATCATTTGAGTCATGCACAAAGTAGATGTCCTTATCGACTTGCCAAAACTACAGTTTGTTAACAAGAAATTTGTGGAGTCGTTGAAAAACAAGTTTTAATGACTCCAACCCAAATGTATGTAAACTTCCGGCTTCAACTGTACATACACAACAGTATGTGGACACCCTTTCAACTTAGTGGATTTGGCTATTTCAGCCACACCCGTTGCTGACAGGTGTATAAAATCAAGCATGCAATCTCCATAGACAAACATTGGCAGTAGAAATGGACTTACTGAAGAGCTCAGTGACTTTTAAATGTGACACCGTCATAGGAATGCCACCTTTCCAACAAGTCAGTTCATCACATTTCTGCCCTCCTAGAGGTGCCCCAGTCAATTGTAAGTGCTGTTATTGTGCAATGGAAACATCTAGAACCAACAGCTCAGCCATATAGGCTAATAGAACGGGACCACAGGTTGCTGAAGCGTGTAAAAAAACATCTGTCCTTGGTTGCAACACTCATTACCTCTGGAAGCAACGTCAGAACAATAACTGTTTGTCGGGAGCTTCATGAAATGGGTTTCCATGGCTGAGCAGCTGCACACAAGCCTAAGATCACCATGTGCAATGCCGAGTGATGGCTGGAGTGGTGTAAAGCTCGACACCATTGGACTCTGGAACAGTGGAAACGTGCTCTCTGTAGTGATGAATCACTCTTCACCATCTGGCAGTCCGATGGACAAATCTGGGTTTGGTGGATGCCAGGAGAATGCTACCTGCCCCAAGTGCCAACTGTTAAGTTTGGTGGAGGAAGAATAACTGTCTGGGGCTGTTTTCATGGTTCGGCCTAGGCCCCTTAGTTCTAGTGAAGGGAAATGTTTACACTACAGCATACAATGACATTCTGGACAATTCTGTGCTTCCAACTTTGTGGCAACAATTTAGGGAAGGCCCTTTCCTGTTTCAGCATGACAATGCCCCGTGCACAAAGCGAGGTCCATACAGTGTGGAAGAACTTGACTGGCCTGCACAGAGCCCTTACCTCAACCCCATCAAACACTTTTGGGATGAATTGGAATACCGGCTTTAAGCCAGACCTAATTGCTCCAACATCAGTGCCGACCTCACTAATGCTCTTCTGGCTGAATGCAAGTAAGTCCCCTCAGCAATGTTCCAACATCTAGTGGAAAGCCTTCCCAGAAGAGTGGAGGCTGTTACAGCAGCAAAGGGGGGACCAACTCCATTAATGCCCATGATTTTGGAATGAGATGTTCGACGAGCAGATGTCCACATACTTTTGATCATGTAGTGTATTTGATCAATAGAACTCGAATGTACTATGATCAACAGTATTAGGGTCATATTCTGTCTTGCTGTACACTCAGCATATTTCAACGAGAAGCTCCGCTTTCATTTTGGCCACTTCTTGACCATTTACAGGGATTTAATGCACCTTGTAATACATTTACATTTACATTTAAGTCATTTAGCAGACGCTCTTATCCAGAGCGACTTACAGTAAAGCAAGCTAGGGCTTCATATCTTCTGTTTTACACCAGTCAAATAATGGTTTTCAGATCCCAATTCTCTCACCAGGGCCCTCTGTCTCAAGGAGAGGAAAGGCAGAGGGGAGGTGGATGCAGCTCTCTCACTAACGACCTACCCACAACTGACCCCCAACACCTTAAACCTTTGGCCCAATTCTCTCATTATTTCCAATTACAACCTCATGTGGAATGGCATGCCAGTAGAGATTAGTTACTGTACTGGACCAAACAAGAACAGCTCAGACTGCTATACTGTTAGAAAAAAAGAGTTCCAAAGAGGTTCTTCAGCTGTCCCCATAGGAGAACACTTTTTGGTTCCAGGTAGAACACTTTTTGGTTCCAGGTAGAACACTTTTTGGTTCCATGTAGATGGAACCAAAAAGGGTTCTACCTGGAACTGAAAGTGTTCTACCTGGAACCCAAAAGGGCTCTACCTGGAACTGAAAGTGTTTTACCTGGAACCAAAAAGGGTTCTACCTGGAACTGAAAGTGTTCTACCTGGAACCAAAAAGGGTTCTACCTGGAACTGAAAGTGTTCTACCTGGAACCCAAAAGGGTTCTACCTGGAACTGAAAGTGTTCTACCTGGAACCAAAAAGGGTTATTCAAGTTCTCGATCTCGAAGTTCTTCTTCAAAGCGTGTTCTGGGTGTGTGTAAAATCTCTGACTAATATGGCTCTATTGTTTGTGTGTGTTTGTGTGTGTGTAAAATCTCTGACTAATATGGCTCTAGTGTTTGTGTGTGTGTGCGTGTGTGTGTGTGTGTATGAGTGCTTGCCATGTGTGTCTAACGTCCCCCACTACCATTGCATTGTTGCAGGTGTGTGTGAGTGTGAACGTGTGTTTGTGTGTGTGTGTGAATATGCCCGCCTGCGCTCGCATGTGTGTGTGTGAGTGTGAATGTGCCTGCCAATTTGTGTGATATAATAATATATAATATATGCCATTTAGCAGACGCTTTTATCGAAAGTGAGTTAGTCATGCGTGTAATACATTTGTGCATGTGCATGTGTATGTGTATGTGTATGTGCATGTGCATGTGTATGTGTATGTGTATGTGCATGTGCATGTGTATGTGCGTGTGTATGTGCATGTGTATGTGCATGTGTATGTGCATGTGTATGTGTATGTGCATGTGCATGTGTATGTGCGTGTGCATGTGTATGTGTATGTGCATGTGTATGCCTCCCTGTGTGTCTCACCTCTCCCACTCCTCTGGGTCCAGTTCGTTGCCAGTCTCTCCTCCAGTGGTGTACTCTGTTTCGTACTGTGATTCATCCAGCTCAGGGTTGCGCCGGCGCCTCTTCCCCCTGTTGGCAGAGGGCTTCCTGACCCCACCTGCCTCCTCAGAGGGGCTGGAACTTGCCCCCTGGGAGGGCTGGTCCGAGGGAAGGATAGCCAGTTGCTCCGAATACCTAAGGCACAACAATAACATTCAATATAAACTCAACAATGAATGTAATACCTGAATACCTCTGCTCTAGGTACCAAAAACACTCTGAATACCTGAATACCTCTGCTCTAGGTACCAAAAACACTCTGAATATCTGAATAGCTCTGCTCTTCCCCTGTTGGCAGGTACCAAAAACACTGAATACCTGAATACTAGGTACCAAAAACACTCTGAATACCTGAATACCTCTGCTCTAGGTACCAAAAACACTCTGAATACCTGAATACCTCTGCTCTAGGTACCAAAAACACTCTGAATATCTGAATAGCTCTGCTCTAGGTACCAAAAACACTCTGAATACCTGAATACCTCTGCTCTAGGTACCAAAAACACCTGAATACCTGAATACCTCTGCTCTAGATACCAAAAACACTCTGAATACCTGAATAGCTCTGCTCTATCTACCAAAAACACTCTGAATAGCCCTGCTCTATCTACCAAAAACACTCTGTGAATACCTGAATACATCTGCTCTATGTACCTTCGTTTTGACTTTAGTTTCTATGACCTTAGTCATGGCCATAGTTTATTGTCACATACAACCAAGAACATCTCAGCCATGACCTTCCTATGGTTTCTGATCCACTTAAAGGGAAAAACGACAATGAAGTACGTGAATGTAACTGATCACAAATCACCGAAACCACTGGACAAATGGAAGAGACAGACTCCGGATTTCCTTAATAAAAGGAGGGGAAGAGCAAGTTCACTGTTGAGTTAGCAGGGATTTAAGTTTTCATCTCAAGGCACAGTGGAAGTGGCTATGATATTACAGCAGAGCACCATATAATATAAACTACCAGGTTATGTCAACAAGGTCGGGGAAGTCTTGAGGCTAGCATTCCTCTGTTTATGAAGCAGGACTTTTTAGGAGTTTCATCAACATTACATAAACTCAGCAAAAAAAGGAACGTCCTCTCTCTGTCAACTGCGTTTATTTTCAGCAAACTTAACATGTGTAAATATTTGTATGAACATAACAAGATTCAACAACTGAGACCTAAACTGAACAAGACATGTGACTAACAGAAATGGAATATTGTGTCCCTGAACAAAGGGGGAGGTCAAAATCAAAAGTAACAGTCAGTATCTGGTGTGGCCACCAGCTGTATTAAGTACTGCAGTGCATCTTCTCCTCAAGGCACCAGATTTGCCCGTTCTTGCTGTGAGATGTTACCCCACTCTTCCACCAAGGCACCTGCAAGTTCCCGGACATTTCTGGGGGGAATGGCCCTGGCCCTGGCCCTCACCCTCTGATCCAACAGGTCCCAGACGTGCTCAATGGGATTGAGATCCGGGCTCTTTGCTGGCCACGGCAGAACACTGACATTCCTGTCTTGCAGGAAATCACACAGCACGAGCAGAATGGCTGTTGGCATTGTCATGCTGGAGGGTTATGTCAGGTTGAGCCTGCAGGAAGGGAAACACATGAGGGAGGAGGATGTCTTCCTTGTAACGCACAGTGTTGAGATTGCCTGCAATGATAACAAGCTCAGTCCGATGATGCTGACACACCGCCCCAGACCATGACAAACCCTCCACCTCCAAACTGATCCCGCTCCAGAGTACAGGCCTCGGTGTAACGCTCATTCCATTTGACGATAAACGAGAATCCGACCATCCCAACTGGTGAGACAAAACCACGCCTCTCTCAGCCTTTTGCGGACAGTCTGAGCACTGATGGAGGGATTGTGCGTTCCTGATGTAACTCAGGCAGTTGTTGTTGCCATCCTGTACCTGTCCCGCAGGTGTGATGTTCGGATGTACCAATCCTGTGCAGGTGTTGTTACACGTGGTCTGCCACTGCGAGGACGATCAGTTGTTCATCCTGTCTCACTGTAGCGCTGTCTTAGGCGTCTCACAGTACGGACATTGCAATTGATTGCCCTGGCCACATCTGCAGTCCTCATGCCTCCTTGCAGCATGCCTAAGGCACATTCACACAGATGAGCAGGGACCCTGGGCATCTTTCTTTTGGTGTTTTTCAGAGTAAGTAGAAAGGCCTCTTTAGTGTCCTAAGTTTTCAAAACTGTGACCGTAATTGCCTACCGTCTGTAGGCTGTTAGTGTCTTAACGACCGTTCCACAGGTGCATGTTCATCAATTGTTTATGGTTCATTGAACAAGCATGGGAAACAATGTTTAAACCCTTTACAATGAAGATCTGAGAAGTTATTTGGATTTTTATGAATTATCTTTGAAAGACACGCTCCTGAAAAAGGGAGGTTTCTGTTTTTTTTTTGCTAAGTTCATAAAGCATCACTAAGGGTTGATATATGGTGAGAGCTACAATATTTCTTATTCAGTCTGATTTGTTTATAATAATTTATAAGCATGTATCCATTATTATTGTTCCAATAACTGTTCTAAATATGTATGAGCCTCAACTCTTAATGAGCAGTTTACAGATGTGTGTGTTGACTTTCCATGATACTTCCGAGGGCGGTCGATACAGTACCCTCCTGTCCCAGGCACTGGACCTCATGAAGTATGTTTTGTTTGACATATGGCCTGATAGAGGCATTGTTTACTGCACAGCACCAGGTCTTGTGCACCCATTTGCAAATAAGAACAAATAAGACCACTTGACCAGGCACGTGACCAAGTACTTGACCTGATATGTGTAACTCTGACAGAGAAGTGCGTCTGTCCGTAAACTTTCAACATGCGTCGTTCCTTCCGTCCTTCCTGAATGTTATCAATGATCTGACATCACCGGCGGATAGGTGAAAGCTACTTACTGGAAGCCTGTCTCACACCCATCCCTATTATGTCAGATCATTGATTACGAAGGGAGGAAGGAATGGTGCAGGTTATTGTAAACACATTCAAACAGACCTAATTTTACTTTAACAGTTACACATAGCCTACAAGCTGAAGTACTTTCTCTTATTTGTATAGAGTTGCGCAAGATGCAGTTCTATATTCTCTAAGAAAGTGTCACGTTCTGACCTTTATTCCTTTGTTTTGTCTTTATTTAGTATGGTCAGGGCGTGAGTTGGGGTGGGCAGTCTGTTAGTTTTTCTATATTTTTCAGTCTTTGTGTGTCTGCACCAGATAGAACTGTTTCGGTTGTCACTTTGTTGTTTTGTATTTTTGAAGTGTTCAGTTTCTTATTAAAAAGATTAACACTAACCACGCTGCACTTTGGTCCTATCCTCCTTCCACCGACGACAACCCTTACAGAAAGAATACAGAAAGATGGTTCCGACGGAGAAGCGCGACATCCTACGAGTTCCAAACAGACTTTAGTGACTTTTTCGTGTTAGTTCATACTATTATCACGTGACCACCAAGCACTTCTGGACATCAGATCGACAGTTACAAACCTCAATTTAACTTCAAATCCCACTTCAACTCCGACTCAGCTGTTCCTTTGTTCATACCGGACCTTTGTTTCATTGGCTATCAAAACGCTGCAGGCGTAGACGTGGCAGACGGGCCGGCATCCTGGCGAGACTGGAACAAAGAGAAAATCGACCGGCATTCCCCTCCGTTCTATTGGCAAATGTTCAGTCACCGGAGAATAAGATGGATGAGCTTCACTCGCGAGTATAATATCAGAGAGACTTGACAAGCAGCAATATTATATGTGTTGCAGAAACATTGCTGCATTACTATAAGCATTTCTACATGCATTCCGCTACACCTGCAATAACATGCTAAACAACCATAAGTGACAAATAAAATTAGATTTGATATGTACGTAGAATTCTCCATACAGCGGCACGATCGGACGAAGACGGCCCCCGGAAAGTCCAATGGGGGAGGGGTGTGTCTACCAACACGTCTACCTCACTTCTACCAACACGTCTACCTCACTTCTACCAACACGTCTACCTCACTTCTACCAACACGTCTACCTCACTTCTACCAACACATCTACCTCACTATTACCAACACGTCTACCTCACTTCTACCAACACGTCTACCTCACTTCTACCAACACGTCTACCTCACTTCTACCAACACGTCTACCTCACTTCTACCAACACGTCTACCTCACTTCTACCAACACGTCTACCTCACTTCTCCCAACACATCTACCTCACTTCTACCAACACATCTACCTCACTATTACCAACACGTCTACCAACACGTCTACCAACACGTCTACCTCACGTCTACCAACACGTCTACCTCACGTCTACCAACATGTCTACCTCACTTCTACCAACACGTCTACCAACACGTCTACCTCACTTCTACCAACACATCTACCTCATGTCTACCAACACGTCTACCTGACGTCTACCTGACGTCTACCAACACGTCTACCAACACGTCTCCCTCACTTCTATCAACACGTCTACCAACAGGTCTACCTCACGTCTACCTCACTCTGCCAACACGTCTACCTCACGTCTACCTCACTTCAACCAACACGTCTACCAACACGTCTCCCTCACTTCTACCAACACGTCTACCAACACGTCTATCAACACGTCTACCAACACGTCTACCTCACGTCTATCAACACGTCTATCAACACGTCTACCAACACGTATACCTCACGTCTACCTCACTTCGACCTCACTTCGACCAACCAGAGGTGCTAAAACTCTAGACCACTTGTATGCATAAAAGGTCCTCCCTTGTCCTTCTTTATGCAAAACTGACCATGACTCTATTCTCCTGCTTCCTGTTTACAAACAAAAGCTCCAACAGAAAGTACCAGTGATGCGCTAAATACGGAAGTGGTCTAATGAAGCGGACGTGAGGCTACAAGACTGTTTTGCTACTAAAGACTGGGATATGTTCCAGGTCTTCTACATCAAGACTCCAGCCACCCACGCCATAGACTGTTTACTCTGCTACCGTCCGGCAAACGGCACCGGAGCATCGGCTCTCGGACGAGCAGGCTCAGCGAGCTTCTACCCCCAAGCCATAAGACTGCTAGATAGCCATAAGACTGCTAAAAAGTTAATTAAACGGTTAGCCGGATTATCTGCATTGACCCTATCTTGCACTGACTTTTTGCACACTCGCAAGACTATACATTGAGTGTACAAAACATTAGGATACGCCTTCCTACTATTGAGTTGCACCACCTTTTGCCCTCAGAACAGCCTCAATTTGTCTCAACAAAGTGTCGAAAGCCTTCTACAGGGATGCTGGCCCATATTGACTTCCCACAGTTCTGTCAAGTTGAATGGATGTCCTTTGAGTGGTGGGCCATTGTGCAGACCTCACTACCCTCTGGAGAGCCTTACAGTTGTGGGCAGAGCAGTTGCCGTACCACGCGGTGATACAGCCCGACAGGATGCTCTCGATTGTGTATCTTGTAAAGGTTTGTGAGTGTTTTCGGTGACAAGCCAAATTTCTTCAGCCTCCTGAGGTTGAAGAGGCGCTGTTGCACTTTCTTCACCACGCTGTCTGTGTGGGTGGACCATTTCAGTTTGTCCGTGATGTGTACGCCGAGGAACTTAAAACTTTCCACCTTCTCCACTACTATCCTGTCGATGTGGATAGGTGGTGCTCCCTCTGCTGTTTACGATCATCTCCTTTCTTTTGTTGACGTTGAGTGTGAGGTTATTTTCCTGACACCAGACTCTGAGGGCCCTCATCTCCTCCCTGTAGGCCGTCTCGTCATTGTTGGTAATCAAGCCTACCACTGTAGTGTCGTCTGCAAACTTGATGATTGAGTTGGAGGCGTGCATGGCCACGCAGTCATGGGTGAACAGGGAGTACAGGAGAGGGCTGAGAACGCACCCTTGAGGGGCCCCAGTGTTGAGGATCTGCGGAGTGGAGATGTTTCCTACCTTCACTACCTGGGGGCGGCCCGTCAGAAAGTCCAGGACCCAGTTGCACAGGGCGGGGCTGAGACCCAGAGTCTCGAGCTTAATGACGAATTTGGAGGGTACTATGGTGTTAAGTGCTGAGCTGTAATTGTTGAACAGCATTCTTACATAGGTATTCCTCTTGTCCAGATGGGTTAGGGCAGTGTGATTGCGATTGTGTTGTCTGTGGACCTATTGTGGCGGTAAGCAAATTGGAGTGGGTCTAGCGTGTAAGGCACTGCATCTCAGTGCTAGAGGCGTCCCTACAGACCCTGGTTCAATCCTGGGCTGTATCACAACCGGCTGTGATCGGGAGTCCCATAGGGCGGCGCACAATTGGCCCAGCGTCGTCCGGGTTAGGGGAGGGTTTAACCGGGGTAGGCCATCATTGTAAAATATGAATGTGTTATTAACTGACTTTCCTAGTTAAATAAAGGTCAAATTAAAAATAAATAATAATAATAATCTTGATACACACAGGAAACTGTTGGGTGTGAAAAACCCAGCAGCGTTGCAGTTCCTGACTTAGTCAAACCGGTGTGCCTGGCACCTACTACTATATCCCATTCAAAGGAACTTAAATCTTTTGTCTTGCCCAACATTTAGCTCTGCCAGATCAGAGGTAGTAAGGAGGACCAGGGAAGTTCTCTGCTTAGTGTGTCCGCTAGATCAGAGGCAATAGAGATGACCATGGATGTTCTCTTGATAAGTGCGTGAATTTGACCATTTTCCTGTCCTGCTAACCAATCAAAAAATGTAATGACTTGCCTAAGTTTGCCTCGTTTTGGGTGTCAGGGAAAATGTATGGAGTAAAAAGTACATTCTTTTCCTTAGGAATGTAGTGAAGTAAAAGTTGTCAAAAATATAAATAGTGAAGTAAAGTACAGATACCCCTAAACACTATTTAAGTTGACGTATCTTTACTTAAGTACTTTACTCCACTGATTGTAGGCAGGCCTACATAACTTTAGCCATGCAGCTCCCGTTTTGGACGTGCCTAAAACCCCCTCCATGATGTAGTCTACATGTGTCCATGCTCATCATGAAACAAGAGATGAGAAGCCTCAGTGAATAGCGCTGAACCTCGTATTTAGAGGTTATTTTCCTGTAACAATTGTTTGTTTTCCGTTTCATATTTGTTAAACCCAAGCCCTCCGTAGGCTGCCCTTACTTTCCCTAGTTCTACTACAACAGGCTGGTTCAACAGCAATGCATCCTGTTTCTTCTTTATCCTGGCAATTTTATGATAACATTACATTTGACATGTATTTACTGAAAAAAAGCTTGCTTTTCATTTCATTTCATTTTATTAAAAACAAAATTATTAGAATGATTCACTGTCCTGGTTTTATGGTGAGGACATCTGTGGCCCCCTATATCAGTGTGAATGTTATGTACACTACATACTGTATTTACAGCAGGCCTAGCCCCTATATCAGTGTGAATGTTATGTACACTACATACTGTATTTTAACATTGAAGACATGCAATTACTTAGAACAATGTGACCGCAAACAGGTTCAAGTTAACATATTTAGAATAGATGGGACAAATCTGGATTTTGTTATTCTCTTTCTGTAACAGTTAAACAAACTATAATGGACTAACAATGGAATTGGAGTTGATTCCAAGGCAGTCCATAAAAGACCGTAAATAAACGACTTGAAGCAACCACATATTCAGCCATGGAGCACGTTCTGATTGGCCAGTGAAGGGCCACGCCTTGACACACCCACAGCTTGTTAATTCATCAAAAACCCGGCCCTTTCGCGCCAAAGCCAGCAACTGCGCCGATAATTGTGCTTGTGAAAACAGAACAAATATTTCTGACATACCCCCGAAACCATAGCGCTACCGCCTAGCGCTTAGATTCACCATGACGTTATTAGGTTTGTTGAAATAGAGCCCCGTGTCTCAATTGCCAAGACGGCTTAAAAATCCCTCTTTAACAGTTATCCTGTCCTTCATCTACACTGACTGAAGTGGATTGGTGACATCAATAAGGGATCATAGCGTTCACCTGGATTCACCTGGTCAGTCGATATCATGGAAAGAGCAGGTGTTCCTAATGTTCTGGACGTGTTTTGCCTTTAGAGAGTATTCACACCCCTTGACTTTACAGGCTGAATTCAGATGTGTTGTTGTCACTGACCTACACACAATAGCCCATAATGTCAAAGTGGACAAAATAATTATACATTTTTACAAATTAATTAATTCATGAAAAGCTGAAATGTCTTGAGTCAATACGTATTCAACATCTTTGTTATAGCAAGACTAAATAAGTTCAGGTCTAAAAATGTACTTAAACTAGTCACATAATAAGTTCCATGGATTCACTCTGTGTGTAATAATAGTGTTTAACATGATTTTTGAATGACTACCTCATCCCTGTACCTCACACATACAATTATCTGTAAGGTCTGTCAGTTCAGCAGTGAATTTCAATCACAGATTCAACCACAAAGACCAGGGAGGTTTTCCAATGCCTCACAAACGACACCTATTAGTAGTGGTCCTGTGTAGCTCAGTTGGTAGAGCATGGCGCTTTTAACGCCAGGGTAGTGGGTTCGATCCCCGGGACCACCCATACGTAGAATGTATGCACACATGACTGCAAGTCGCTTTGGATAAAAGCGTCTGCTAAATGGCATATATATTATTATTATTATATTAGATGGGTTCTAAAATATTTTAAAAAGCAGATATTGAATATACCTTTGAGTATGGTGAAGTTATTAATTACACTTTGGATGGTGTATCAATACACCCAGTCACTACACAGATACAGGCGTCCTTCCTAACTCAGTTGGTGGAGAGGAAGGAAACCACTCAGGGATTTCACCACGAGGCCAAGGATGACTTTAAAACAGTTACAGGGGGTAATGGCTGTGATAGGAGAAAACTGAGGATGGATCAACAACATTGTAGTTACTCCACAACACTAACCTAATTGACAGAGTATGAAAAAAAGCAAGCCTGTACAGAATTAAAAAAATATTCCAAAACATGTTTCCTGTTTGCAACAAGGCACTAAAATAATACTGCTAAAAATGTGGCAAAGAAATGCACTTTATGTCCTAAATACAAAGTGTTACTGTATGTTTGGGGAAAAACCCATTCTCCACATTTTCAAACATAGTGGTGTCTGCATCATGTTATGGGTATGCTTTTAATCAACAAGGACCGTGGAGTTTTTCAGGATTAAAAAGAATCGGAATGGAGCTAAGCACAGACAAAACCCTAGAGGAAAACCTTCCTCAGTCTGCTTTCCACCAGACACTGGAAGATGAATTTACCTTTCAGAAAAATAACCTAAAACACAAGGCCAAATCTACACAGGAGTTACTTTCCAAGAAGACAGTGAATGTTCCTGAGTGGCAGAGTTACAGTTTTGACTTAAATCTACTAGAAAATATATGGCAAGACCTGAAAATGGTTGACTGGCAATGATCACCAACCAATTTGACTGGAAGAATTTTAAAAAGAATAATGGGCAAATGTTGCACAAATCAGGTGTGGAGAGCTCTTAGAGAATTACCCATAAACCCTCACAGCTATAATCTCTGTGAAAGGTGGGACAACTTATGTAAATTAGATATTTATGTATTTCATTTTCAATACATTTTCTAAAATGTCTAAAAACATGTTTTTTTCACTTTGTCATTATGGGGTATTGTGTGTAGATGCATAAAAATCTATTTTTAATTCAGGCTGTAAAACAACAAAATGTGGAATA